>NW_011888972.1:54983-55459 GCF_000151845.1 Pteropus vampyrus | reverse complement strand
CGGTGCCGACTGGCACCGTTCGTTCGGCGGTGCCGACTGGCACCGTTCGTTCGGCGGTGCCGACTGGCACCGTTCGTTCGGCGCCACACGGCGGCTCGGAGCGCGGCCGGAAACGCGGCGGCGGTTGGGACAGATCGACGGGAGTCCCCAGAGTGGCAGGCAGGGTTCCAGGCGCCAAATTTGAATTCGATTTGCAACTTATAAATTTGCCCGGAGACCGGCTGTGATAGGTGGGCACGGGGCGCCCTCTGATAACGTGGGCACCTGGGGCGGCGACACGTCAGTTCCTGCCGCCGGCGCACCCCGGCACTATAAAAAGCCGCCGTGCCCGCAGGCCGTCCTCAGTCGCTCCGGATCTCGCGTGCCCTCCGGCTGCGGCGAGACATGAGTGGCCGACGGCCACACCGCGGACGGCTGGAGAAGGTAGGCGGCCCCGGGCCGGAGGTGCGAGCGGGGCGGGACGGCCCTCGAAGCTG
>NW_011888972.1:13186-53463 GCF_000151845.1 Pteropus vampyrus | reverse complement strand
TTAAGATGTCGGGTGCGGTGTCGAGTAAGATGTCCGGTGTGGTGTCGAGTAAGATGTCCGGTGTGGTGTCGAGTAAGATGTCGGGTGTGGTGTCGGGTGCAGTGTCCGCTGCAGTGCCGGGTGCAATATCGAGTGCGGTGTCGACTGAGGTGTCGAGTGCAGTGTCGGGTGTGGTGTCGGGTGCAGTGTCCGGTGCAGTGTCGAGTGAATGTCGAGTGCGGTGTCGGGTGCAGTGTCGAGGCCTGATTGGTGTGTGGTGTCCGGTTCAGTGTCGAGTGAATGTCGGGTGCAGTGTCGGGTGCAGTGTCCGGTTCAGTGTCGGGTGCAATGTCGAGTGCAATGTCGAGGCCTGATTGGTGCGGCACCACCGTGTGGGGGCGCTCGCGGAGGACCTCCCGAGGAGACGTGGGCGGCGCCAGCCGAATACTCGAGTTCCGATTGGTGGGCGGGCGGCTGTGGGCGGGAGTAGGAAGATGTAAGTGTGGGGGGTGTGGCCTGATTGGTGTTCGAGCCGCGGGAGGTAGGTGGGTGGCATGGGAGAGTCAGAGAGTGGACTGGGCTAGACGTGTGTGTGGGCTCTGGCGGCTGGCGGGGCGCGGGAGTAGGGAGCTGCACGGGTGGGCAAGGGTACAGGGTCCGAAGCCTGGTAGGTGGAAGGCTTCCTTGGGGTGTGCGGCATGAGTAACGGCAGTGAAGGCGTGAAGGCGTGGAGACGGTGGACGGCAAGTGGCGATGTGAGGCAGGAACCCATTTAGGGGCAGGAGCACCGGTCCGTAGGCTGAGTGGGGGTGGTGCATGCTAAAGCCTCGCAGTGTGGAGGAAACGCATCTGGTGGCTCTTGAATGAATGATGTCTTTCTCGGAGGTCTCCATCACACGAGGCGGTTCGATTGACTTAACATCAGGCGCAGCCATGTGCTTTGGGCTTTCCGATTCATAGGCAAAGAACCTTGGTGGGGCAAGGTGGGAGAGGGTGGTGGTGCTCCTTGTCTGCAGTTTTCTTCACCCAGGCAGCCTGCAGCGAAGACATCTAAATACTTGTCATTTCTCAAAGCCACGTTTTGGCTTTAAATTAGGGTGAAGAAGGTGCTCAAATCGGTGCAGAATGTACAAATGTGTTATTGGTTCTGGGTTCTGGTTTTCTTTAAAAAGTATGTCTTTTTCTTGAGTATAGATGGACACGCCCAAAGAAACACCTGGCCAACTGAAGATACAGGATGAATGGTGAGATTTCAGAAATTTTATTTTCTTTTAGTTTTGTCCTACTCTGTTGGCAAAATGACTTTCTTGAAAAATACATGTTAATTTCCTTTGGAATCTGCAGAGGGTATAAAATGAGAATTGTAAAAAGGGCTCTTAGAATTACGGGAGTCCGGCTTCCTACCTAGGGCACAAATCCTCTGTGTAACAGAAGCGTACAACTCCATTAATCAGCACAACACATTGTTGAATGTGTACAAGTTAAGTTTTAGGAAGTTCTTCAGAATACTTGTCTTTATGATATTTCCACCTTATTGTTTACCATGCTGCCTCCAGAAGTGTACAGATGGATAATAAAGTATTTTAAAATACTTGTCTTATCTCCTATAAGTCTTCTCTGTCCTAGAACACTGCCCTGTTTTCCTCCTTCACAGATAAGCATGTAGGTGTGTGATATGGGACAAGTAGAGACCATAGAACACAAGAGTCTAGAAATACAGCGAAATACATAAGAAAATATAATTCATGATAAAAATGATGTTTCAGATCAGCAGAGAAAAGATAGATTGATCAACAAATAATTTGAAGATAATTGGCTGACCATTTGAGGAAAAAAAATTAGAATTGAATTCTTACTTTGTCACTCCTTATGCCAAAGTAAATTGCACATGATAAAATATTTAACAATGGTAAACGAAACCATTAAAAATATTAGAAAACAGGTGGATTTTTCTTTCCAATAATTTTGAAGTGGGGAAGGTTTTTTTAAGTTTGAAATTGAACAAAAGCATAAAATGACATAACAAAGAGAAAAGTGTTTGCATTATCTATATGAAAAGGCTGTTTTCGTTAATCTACAAAGAACTTTCACATATCAATTTAAAAAAGATGAAAAAACAAATGGAAAATGGGTCAAAAGATACAGAAGGTGCTTCTGAGGGGAAAAATACAAATGGTTCATAGACATAAAATTTATTCAACTTTTATTTATTTCTTTTTTAATTTATTTCCTTTTTATTTATTTTTTGTAGTCAAGGCAACCCTTGGTCGATCTCACAGATTGCAAGGACCTTGTCAGTTTACAATCCCTTATTTTTTTTTACTTTTTTATTTTTTACGCCTACAGCACCTTGTCTTCCTCGATGGTCTCCCATCCAAGTACTAACCAGGCCCGACCCTGCTTAGCTTCCAAGATCAGACGGGATCGGGAAAATTTATTCAACTTTTAATTGTTACTTAAACTGAAATGAAAAAATTTAAATGATATATTATTTTTCATATATCAGATTGGCAAAGATTTAAAAAAGGGATCATACCCAGAGTTTGCAATTTGTAGGGAAACAGGCAATTTCATACAGTCATGGTGGGGATATAAATTGGTGCAGCCTTTTTGGAGGGGAATTTGACAATATCAAAATTTTAAATGCACATGTCCTTTGACCTAGTAATTCTACCAGGACCTTTTTTACTTTTAGAACAATTTTAATTTCTGTATACTTATAACACGTCGGTGCACAAATGTGGTTATATCATACATGCTTTTTTTGTAGTTCTCACGTTTTCTCTAGACTCCTCTCCCTCTTCTCCCACGTCCCACGTCCCTTCTCCCGGTAACTCCTGTTCATTTAATTATCTGTAGACTCAGGCTGTTTCGGTCTTTGTTCAGTTCTGTGGAAGAAAGATGTATGACTTAATTACTAGTATACAGAAAAACACGTACCAAGATGTCTACTGTAGCATTGTTTGTAACAGCACAAATTTGGAAGGAGCTTAAACGTCCTGAGGATATAGTTGAATAAATTATGGTTCATCCAAAAAATGTGTTAAGAACTATATGTACCGATAAAAGAGAGACAAATGAGATACAGAAAGTAAAAAATTGCAAGCCGCAGAAAAATTCATGTAGCATAATATTATTTGTTTTTAAAAAATGTGCACTTGATTTATGCTGGCTGGTACATGCTTATGCTTAAGAACTTTCTAGAACAGTAAATAAGATAACGCTGTTTATCTTTGGGGAGTGGGACTGTTGGTAAAACAGGGACAAAGTTTTCACCTTTTTCAGTGTTCTTTATCAGTCACAAAACTATCTGGTAAACATCATTTTGTGATAGTCATTAAAATGGGAAGGGATTAGCAAAAGAATGCAGCAAAAAAGCATTGGGAAAATATATAACTTAAGTAATAAAGAGAAATACTAATTTAAAAATTATTTACCTATTAAATGTGCAAATCAAAAATATTTAATTCCATTACAGCAGTGTTACTAACATTGTAAACAGATACTACCCTTTGGCAACGATTAAGCGAATGTACCAAGAGCTATAATATTGGTCACACTTTTGAGTGATTTGACTTTTGGGAATCAATCCTAGGAATAATCTAATTCATGAAAGTAATTAGATGCCCAAAGATGCTTCTTGCGACATTCAACTAAATTAACGTGTGTGTGATTAAAAAAAAAATGCACAAAGTAAAATCCCAGCTCTCTCCATGACCCCTTAGTCCCTTGCCCTGTTTTGGGGAGTGCCCAGGGAACATGGTCGGTGTTAGTTCCGAGAAGCGAACAGGCACTCTGGTTTGGTTTATCAGTCAGCCCCTCACAAATCTGGTTAAGGGGAATCACTCTTCTAGCATTTGATGAAGAATTGAGAAACTCGAGTTCCTGTAACTACAGGTGCGAGCCCAAGTCCTGGATAGATCACCCTGAGACTGGACAATGACCTGCCGGTGTCCCCACCCACACCTGCTGCGAGGCGGGACCAACACGGCTCTGGGTCTGGGCATCGTATTTTCATTAATGCAGACATCATTGTTGGGTTTTTGTTCATTCGTTTTTACTTTGGCCCGTCTCTATATCTCAAACCTGCACGAGTGGGCAGGTGTATGCAATTAATTTTCTAAAGAGAGAAAATGATAACTTACAATGTACGCAGAAATCCTTCAAAAAACAAGGCGCTATGCAGGCGTAGGTTGGGAGGGTGGAATATATTAAAAGGGGTCCTTGAAACCACTTTTTGAGATTCATTTATTCAGCAAATATTTGTCGACTACTTTGTACTGGACAGTGTGAGAGAGACATGCCTCCAAACCCTTGCTTAGCTTACGGTCTGGGATGGGAGATGGGAACATGTAAACGGGCAGGTACAGTATCATGCGATAAGCACCGAAGTACATGAGCCTGTAGGAGGGCACACGTGATCTCGTTTAATTTTCACAGCAGCCCTATGGGATTAATGGTTCTTTCACAAGTGAGGCCCAAGGACTAGATGGACAGAAGTCTGTTGAGAAGCGATGGTGGCTTAGAGTCGGGCGGTAATAGTGGAGTTGGAGACATTTGGGTAAATATAGGCTATATTGTACCTCAATTCTGAGACATTTTTTTCACATTTCAGCATTTCCGAAATTGGGATACGTCATATGTTCGACAGCAGGTCATCATTTAATAGTGTTTTTCTTTCTTAGAAGTACGTATAATGATGTTTTAGATGAGATGAAATATGCTCTAGCGGTAGAGCCAAGAGGCCTTATTGATGGATTGGATGTGAGGTGGGAGGTGAGAGAGAGAAATCAAAGATGACGCCTGAGTTTTTGGTTCACGTTCCTGGGCGGATGGTGGTGTCATTGATTGCGATGGCTGAGACTAGTGTGGGAATAGGGCCAAGGGAGGAAACCAAGAGTTCTGTCTTGGCCATGTTATGTTTTACATACTCGGTGAGGTCCAAGATGTTAGACAGCTAGAATTGGGGGACAGCGGATGACCCAGGAGAGAGGGGACAGTAATGCAGCTCAGGATGGAAAATTGCAGGAGTAAAATCCTTGAGAAGGCTAGCGGCCGCTGAGGTCCCAAGGACAAGGGATAGCTTGGCCTTAGGTCGCGGTAGGGCCCCTGCGCTCCTTGAGGACAGAACAAGAAGAGCCAGGTGTGGTTACAGATAGGGCGGTGGGAGGACGAGGGAGTTCCTGAGTGATTGCTTCTATTTTCCCAGTGACTTATGAGACAAAGTCATTAACAGTGAGGGGCATCTTGGCAATTCGAAGGCAGAAGTGCTGCTGACATTCGTAAAGCGAAGAGTGGCGGCCTGCTCCTCATCGATGAGTCAAAGCCTAATCAGGACTTTCTGATGCCCACTGGCCAGTCTTTTTTAGCCCAAGATTCTTTTGATTTTGTTACTACTACCACCAGGGTAGCCTCGGTGACATGCAGAAATATCATATTTTAAAAATTACCCTGTTATACTTAGTTTTAAAAAGTCGGATCAGAAAAGCCCATAAGCCACCTAGCGTTTTGGCTGTTGCAGATGCTCAATAAATGTCGAATGAGTGAGCGAATGAATGAATGAATGAAACACAGGTGTGCCCGTCATATAATTATAACATATTTATCGAGTTTCAAAAATTACCGAGGGAATGTGGGCCTGCACTAAAAATAAACAGTACAGAAGCATCTAAAGTAAAAGGTGAATGTCCACCCTCATACATACCCTCCTTTTCTTTTGAGAAAATAATTATCGATAATTCGGTGTTGGTTCTTTTAGATCTTTCTCTGTGGTCATATGAAAGCATACACAATGTTTATGGTTTTCTGTCCCCAGCTGAAAAAGGGAGACCTTTGGATTTTTTACTTAATAGTTTTTGAGGGTTTCTGATATATTTTCAAAGCTTCTAATGTGATTTACACGTCCTTTCAGGATAGAGTTCTGGTTAAGCCAACTGTCTTTTTCGGGGTACATATATTTTCTCTACAGTGACAGGAGCCTTGAAACCTTTTCTCTGGGCTTGTCCCCCTGGTGGTGAGTTTTACTTGGGAAAGGCGCCTAACAAAGTCTGCCTCCTTTTTGACCCCCAATCTCTTCCTTAGCGCTTTCCTCAGACCACTTTCCCTGTTGATTACTATTTAACCTGGAGGACAGTATCTTATCTTTAAGGATTAGCCTGGGGCTTTCTGTCCTGGAGCTTTTTTGTGTCTCATTTCCAATCCCTTACTCCTTTTGCCTGACTTCTAAAAAAAAAAAAAATGTGTGTGTGCGTAAGAAAGTAGACGAAGTGTAGAGTTTAGTTTTTACACGGTATTATTTATTGATAATAGCCTTCAAGACAACCAAGGTCACGTTTTGAGCCATACTTGGGAAACCTTACGGGAATTTTCTTTCCTGATTAAAAAAAACCCAACAACTTGAAGATTACTACTCAAGTCCAGTGTCCACTGATAGGTAAATAGATAGGAAGTTTAATCAAGGGAGTGAGCCAGCACCTGTGGTGAAAGACCGACAAGGTAAACAAGCACAGCAGTCATCAAGCTCAAGGCCCAGCGCCCGCAGGAGGTGGTCAGGCTGCCTTTTTATATGTAAAGCCTTGTAACTATTCATGTGAAACCTTATAAATATTATGTAAAACCATATAAACATGTAAACCCTTCTAGCTATGATGTCCACCTTCTTTATCACTTTTGGTATCCTCTGTGAGTCCTGTGTCACAATACCGATGACACGATTACCTACAGTAAGGTCCTAGAACGTAGCTCGGTTCCAGCATTGAAGCCATGCTTAGTGTAGCATGTCTTCCCGGGCCGCATTTCGGATGTGGGTCGTGAATGGCTGACGATGGATATCCAGTCAGCGCTCTCCGGTGAGCTGAAGGATCCTGAGCCAGAATGTGCTTTGGCGTCACCTCAGCCCTGGTGTCACCTGAGGCATTACCGCGCAGCTATAGCAGCAGGCCCGGCAGCCTGCCAGGGAGCAGCTATGAGTGCCGGGGCCTCTCACATTATGAGGCAGAGGAGCGAGAGGCCCTAGCCGCGTGGCTCATGGCAGGGAGCAGGTGCAGCTTTGAAATCACCCTTTGCGCGCTTCCTGAGAAATGGACTCTAGCGTTCGTCCATCTCCCTAGATAGCCAGCCCTCTGCAATCAGCAGAGCCCCAAGAGCTGTCCTCCTTGTCCTTTTTCCCTTTTCAACTGTATTCTCTTCATCCTGAAGACCTTTTCCCAGTGGCCTCTTCCTCAGAATTCACTTTTATATCTTTAAATAGAAATCAATCACTTGGCAGAAAACGGTTCACTGTTAGTGGTGTCAGCTGACATCCTTGAGTACCCATCTGATTCTGTAGTAAAGACTGAGCAGCTTGTTGCTTCTGATTTTTCATCACCTCCGCTACTGCGATCTTAATTTCGCAAGCCCTTAAGACCTTCTTTTGCATTTGAGAAACTTCGATTGTTGGTTCTCTTCATTTGAGATTTTTGACATTCGAATGTTTATGATGTTGGTATCCTTCCTTTAAAACAGTATGTATTTTATTTTTGCAGTTGCATTATTATTCTGGACTCCAGTGATGAAGAGTGTGAGTCCAGTAAGTAGAGTCCACTCAAAGCAGTAATTTACATTTTAAAGTGTCGCTTAACCGTGTCTTCTTAGAGCTGACTGAAACGGCATTTGGGACGTTTGGTGCAAGCTGCTCTTAGGTTTGTCTCATCTCTGGCTCTCTCTAAACTGGTGACGCGAAGGTGTTTCTTTCTTACTGTTAGGAGCAGAGGAAGTTTTCCGTGCTCCATTTCTAATTTGCTTCCTTTACCTTTTCCATTCTAGGTCTCCTTTCGTTTCCTCTCTGCCTCTCGTGGGAAATGTAGGAGTCCACCATAACTTGTAACCGCCTCTAATTTATGGACTCGGGGATTTAGGGAGTTGAGGACAGGGGTCACCAGATTTTTGTCATGCTTCAGGTGCTTTCTGATGCCCTCTCTCTTTCCCCGAATTAGTTGTGGCTAGACCAAGCACGCAGAAAGAAAACAGGTGAGTAGGAGAATTGGTGAAATTTGATGTTTTTCGAGGAACGATCTTCTGGGTAAGAAAATTTAAGAATAAACATCACATTTCCTCTGTGAACACATGTTCAGGGTCATACTGGCTGTTTTATCTCCCAACCAGGTTGAAAAGATGAGATTTCCTTAATTCCGGCTCATTATCTAATTGGTCAGTTTCTCCTTTAAAGCGTCTCTGTGTTAGTACTTGGTTGGGAGACCACCTAGGAAGACCAGGTGCTATAGGTGGAAATAAAAATAAGGGATTGTAAACTGACAAGGTCCTTGCAATCTGTGAGGTCAACCAAGCGTTGCTTTGCCTAGAAAAAAAAAAGTCTCTGTGAACCATCTCTTAACTTCCAGTCTCCACTATTCAGGCCCTGCTCGGTTTTGACTCTTGCATGTGCAAGAGGTTTGAAAGTGAGCTCCTCGCCCTCATCTATTCCTCCTCTGATACAGGGAGCGTCCTTCTGGACTCATCTCTACAAGTCCAACTTTGGTTGGATCGACCCATTTAAATCGGTTGCCATAGGTAAACCAAGCTGAGTGGCCCAGTAGTTAAAGACCTCTGTGGTCTGACCCTCACCTGTCTTTCAGCAGCATCTGCTGCTATTCCTATCCAGGAACCTTTGCTCTAGCCAGAGCTAGGTGAGGGGTGTGGCCCAGGTGCCAAACCGTAGGAGATGCCAAAAGAATTAATGGAATAAATCCGAAATCTGGTGCCAGATAACTATGATTTCTACTACATCGACTCCTGGAATTTCCTGTAGAGATGTGACCAAGTCATTCCTCCCCTGCCACCAAGCCAAATAATGTCAAGCGGGAACATTTTTTTTCTAGCTACCTCTGATTATTTTGCAACATGAAAAGCCATTAAGCGTGACACCAGTGTGTGAAAAGTGATTTAAAGTCAGCAGTTGTAATCAGCTGAAATTCCAGAACCAAATAATGCATTGTATAAAGCTGTTTATTGGAAATGATCAATTTTATTATTTATACTTTGCAAGTCAGGTTTACTGAGGTGTGATTTGCATACAGCAAAGTTTGCTCTTTTTAGGTGTACAGTTTGATGGATTTTGACAAATGTCACCATGGTCTACAGAGTATTTCCATCACTGTCGTTTACATTTTAAATGGTTTTTCGTGGTTCCTTAGAAGTAGTCTGGTTTATAATATATATAATGTCCTTATTTGGTAAGAAATTAATAAGTATCCAGCTTTTAAACAGAAAAATTGATTTCTTCCTGTCTCTAGTAGAATACATATGTAAAGAAAATCCATTTTAAGGAGCCTGCCAGGAGTACCCACAGATCTTGGTCGAGTTCCAGGTGACCTCTCTCTGTATGTGGTACTGTAGGAAGGGTGGATTTGGGGAGGGAGGTGATGAGTTCAGTTTGGGACATGTTGAAATTAAGGGGCGCATAGGCGGGGCTGATATTCAAAACACTTAACAACCAATAGAGTACAGACAGGGATTGCTCAGGATGGCTGCCCGGACGGTCAGAACGGATACCATCAATCAACAGTTGGTAAGGCAGTGCCCGTGCATGCTGGCTAAAAATCGTTCCTACACACAGGATAGCCAGGTAGGAAGTTGGAACTGGGGAGCCTGAAGTCAGGAGAAAGTTGGGCTGGAGTGGGCTGGCAGAGAGGGCACGCTTAGCCAGTCCTGAAGAATTGGGCTGTGGCTGCGCTCTGGGAATGAGCCGAGGAAGGGGAGTGGGTGGGAAGGTGACAAGAGAATGAAACAGACCCGTGTCCTGGAAATCAAGAAGGGCATTTTAAAGAAGGAATGGCCAGCAGGATAGCAAAGGCCTGTCGGCAGCTCCAGAGTGGCGAATATGGTGGAAATGGCTCATGGGTCCGTATCTGTAGCAGGTACAGACAAGTCCTCAAACTGTTTTAAGTAGTTTTCTCTCTCATCATCAAGGTAGGTCAGGCTCATCGTGCACTGTTTAGAAAATACAGGAAGGTGGCGATTCAACCTTCAAAAACCTCTGACTCGAATAGCAGGGCCAGCTGAGAATGAGGGCCCCGGAGGGGGGCTCAGCCCTGGCACCTGGTGGCACAGGGCGGCGCGTGCTGGCGTGCTGGCTTCGGGGATGCGGACAGCGCATGCTCCGAAGCCGCCTCAGTCTGGGCCCCCTCCCCTTCTCAGGCAGCTGAACCTCCACGTTGATGGAGAACAGTGGCAGTAAGCAGACGCGTCCCCGACCCCTCTGACGGCCATTTCACTCTCAGTGCTTGGCACATCCCGCCCTTTGAAAGGATTGAGACAGGTGGCAGGATTGAGTAGAAAGCTAGAAAATCAGGAATACCGAGTGAGGAGTTCCGGAGCGGGAACGGAGCCACTGCTCCAAGCGAACCAGCAAAACACTTCCGAGCGATCGTGTTCATTGTAGAAAAGGCCGCGAAAGGAATGTTGCTCATGTCTCTCTGGTTTTCCCCGTCTCGTCACTCAGCTGCGTGGTGATTGACTCAGACTCGGATGATGACCTCGTCCCACCCGGGAAGAAACCTAAGCTCTCCAAGACCTGCAGCAAAGGTGAGTACATGGCCGACCGGGCTGGGTGGCGCTGCGGGCTGAGACGCGTGGCGTTGTACTCCGCGTCGCTTGGGAGTGAGCGCCACCGCCTCTCCCTCCGCTGTGCCGGCTGTGGACGTGGCCGGATGCCAGCCACCCCCTGGTCAGTGTCCAGACACTGTTCTAACGGTGTCCCGCTCTCTGCCTCCTGTGCGTAGGGGTGACACAGGATAGAGGACTGAGAGGCACAGCCTCGCTCTCTGTGCCTGACGGGGACCTGGCTGGGTGGCAGCTTCTCGGGGCCACCCTCGCTTTCTCCGTCCAGCTGTTCGTCTGCCTTCCACTGCGCCCTCTTTCCGCCTAGAGCCCCGCTCCCAACTTGGAAGCCGCTCGATGGCTGTGAAACGTGGGAGGACGAGGTGCTTAAGCACTGGGACGCCGTTTCCTGCCTCTTCGTTCGCTTAGGACAAGGTGGAGGGCAGGGTACAAAGGCGCCTAGGGGACTGGCTACGCTTTGATTAGTGTCCCATAGCTGCCTTGGGCTAGGGTTTCCCAGGGAGCCCGTGACATCAGAGCAGCGGAAGGACAGGTGTTTAGAGCCCTGGTCTCCTGTTTCTCCACCTGGCCCCTCTGATCTCTCTCTCCTTTTCTCCTGCTCTGATTGGATGAGCCTGAGCGGGACGGAGGTCCAGGTGACGTAATGCAAATGGAGAGCCCCCAGGGAGGGGGCTGGCGGGTAACGAGTAGCGCATGAGTGACAGCCGGGAAGCAGTTCATCACTGTAGGCCGCCCCGGTGGACACATGAGCAGTGCTCCCACAGGACTGTCTCCGTCACTGTCCACGTGCCATTTCCCTTGTTGCTAGAATGAGTTTGGAGAATTTTATAGAAAAGAAAGGCCCAAGGAGCTTTAACACGTTTCCAACCTCACTTCTCATCTTTTTCAATGTCCAGGGTCATTTTTTATAGATCGTAAGCAGTGCGTCCCTACTTTTTTTTTTTTTTTTAAATTTCACCTGCAGGTGGGAAATCTTTAAATTTTCTATGAAGAATGACTTTTCGCCATGGGAACACCCACTCCTTTCTCTTCCCTTAGGCGTATCTGAAGTTCTTTGACAATGAATTCAAATAATAGATGAGGCTCTTGGTATCTGTTATCCCAAACCTGTGATTCTAGGATAAAGTTTTTGCGTCATAAATGCTTTCGCATCTTGCCGATGCTACGGTTCATATATTTTACATCCACTGTTGTAGAAACAGCTCTGAGCAGACTCCAGAGAGCATGTGGCGTTAGACATGGCACCCCTTATTTCCAGGTGAAGGGACCTTCATGTGAGGACGGTGACATTCCAATGTCCCCAAGGCCTCTAAGTCCTGACGTCAGGACTTAACTCCTCACTCTTGTATCAGCGGTCCAGAGAGCTTTGCGCTTAAAGACACATTAGAAAATTAAATTTTGGTGGCAAGCATAGAGTTGCCAATTCTGAACTTGTTTAATGACGGAACTCCGTTCCAACTGCCATCTGCCATCACTGTGACTTTCATAAAGAGCACCAAAGTTTAGTGAGGACATAATCTCAAAGTAAAGGATAGTCCTTTAAATCGTAGAAATTGAACTTGAAGGGAATAAAACCTCTTTATTCTAATGTCTCTTATTTCTTGGCGGACCGGGGAAGATAAAAATCTGCAGCCCTGTGTTTGGGAACAGCCGGGCGCCCACATCGTGCTATTTAAAGAATGCGGTTTGAAAATGACCACTGGACTTGAATTGCTGTTTTATCTGACACTGTTGTCTGTAAAGTAAAAGTCATAGGAAAAATAATCTAAAATAACATCCCTAACCGCGATTCATGTCACAGTTCCCGGCTTGCTTAACCTGTGCTCAGTCATGTGAAGTTGGGTGGATGGGGGCATGCGGTGGAGGGCGTCTACTCATGTGTGAACGTGTCCCTTGGATTTCAGATGAGATCTTAGTGCTGTCTGACACTGACGAGCCTCCTGTCCTGGAGCCTACCATCCTGGAGCCTCCGATAGTCATCAGTGATGACGACGACAGCGACGTAGAGGGCTCTGTGATGATATTAGATGATTCGTGTGAGAAGGAGCAAGATTCCTCAGTTGGAGAGGAGGTGAAGGAGGTTGCTGTCTCCAAGAGCAGTTCAGCTGATGATGCTGGTGAGAAGCAGCTTGGTGGAAAAGCACCAGCTGATCCTGAGGCCACACCGGAGGTCTCCGAGGAAAAGACGGTTTCTGAAGGAAAGACAACTGGCGAAGCACTCGAACCTATGAAGGGACAACCGAGGAAAAGAAAGTGTAAAACCAAAAATACATGTGCGACACCTGGTAAGCCAATCAAGCCAAGTTTGCTCGTCCCCCCAAATGTGCCTAGCCCCCCAAGCGTGCCAGCCAGGCCAGCCTCGCCCTTTCCCCCAGGTATGTCTGTCTCGTCCGGTCTGCCTGTCCTGTCTCCCAACCCTACACCATTTCAGCAGCTCCCTAGTGGCCCAGGGGAGATGGCCATCGCGGCGAAGAGGGTCTTTCTGGGACTGGGGGAGGAACGCCCAAGTTCCGGCATCTGCCATTCCACCCACAGGGGCTGCTTCCTCCCTGCGCTTTTTGTCCTGAGGATGCCCCACTTTTCCTCAGGACCCAGCCCGGTTGGCACTTCCGGTAGGAAGCTGTAAGTCGGAGTTCTCCGAACCTGGGTTCCCGTGGTTCTGAGACCCTGCCTCTGCTGAAGCACTCGCATGGCTATGTCACTTTTCTTTGTATTTGGCACACAGCAGATGCTTACTAACTTTCTCAGTGAACGAATGAATGAATGACAAGTACTGACACACAGATCTCTGGCTAGAGCCCCTGGCAGTACGGGTGCCACACCGTGGTGGAAAGATCGGGCTTGCATGTTGCATGAAGGTGCTGCCCAGGGTCTGAGCCCCTCTCAGCAAGCGCGTGAGCCATGCCGCGCCCCGCCCCGTACCGCACACTGGCCCTGGCCTCGTCAGAGGCCTCGGTACCTACGGCACAGTCCCGCCTGGCTCGTTCTGCTGGCAGCTCGGGGATCCCGTTAGTAGATATTTCATGCTGACCGATGGTGCAGTCTGCAGGCTTCAGACAGACAGTTATCATTTGTAGATGTGGCTCTGGGCTATGCTGTGGGACACCTCCCAGGTTTCTGCCAGTTGCTCGATGGTACCAATTTTGGGGGTACAAGTAAACTATTCTCTTTCCAGCTACTAGAGGAGAAGAAGAGAGTGAGCCTGCAGCTAAGGGTTCCGTCACGGAGGATTCTGGAACATCTGATAATGGGTACGTATTGCTCACGTGCAGCTGAACGGGAGTTGGTTGCATGCTTGTCACACGTTAAGCGGTCCACTAGGTATGGGGGTTGGGTGGGGGACAAGTTTTCCGTCCCTGAACCAGCAGACACCCTGCCACTCCCCTCCTCCCCTCTTCCCCTCCCCCAGCAGAGCTTGGGCTTCTAAGGTTTCCTTTGCCCTGAAACTCTTTTAGTCTTTAAGATGTGTACACGAACAAGATGCTCTTTTTTCCAGGGTAGGCACAGCCTCGTGAACCCCCCAGTTTGCACTAAAGCAAAGCAAACAGTGGAAATGGTGAGGACGCAGCACTGACGTGTTGCTCAGATCCACTGGAATCGGAGGGAGGCCAGTCGAGACCCGGGTTTTTCTAGTTCTTTGGATGAAGCTGGTTACTCTTACTACCTGTATATATTTCTGCAAAACTTTAAAGCTTTATTAAACGTTAAGGTGAAAAATATTGCTTATAGTTCCTTTATTTTTATTAACGTACGTATAATCAATACTGAAAACAGGCCGTGTAAACCAAAGACGTTAATACATTAATACGTTTTCTCATTTAGATTCTAGGAACTTCTTTCTTTTTTCCCTGAATATGATGCAGTCAGCATACTTTCTTTGTCTCGATCTGCATTCAGGAGTGATATACTTACATCTGAATTATCTTCCAAGAGAAGGAATGTATTCGAAGGATCGCGTGTTTAGTGTTTCGCTCGTGTTTTAGGACAATAAGTGCATCTAGAGGGGAGGAGAGCGATGTGTCAGCCATTGGGCAACAGCGACCCGGACCTGAGCAGAGGGGCCGCTTCTGCGCCCCTCGCCGCCGAGGCAGCAGACAGCAGTTTGGCTTGTTCTGTTAGATGCAGCCCCTGGCAGCATTTTTCTGCTCTGGATTGCCAGCTACACGTTTAAGCTGCTTTACCTATAGGAACGTGTGTTTTGGGTAGCTCCCAGGTGGCTTGGCTAGAGTATGACCAAAGAAGGGAGGAGCTGTCCCTTTGTCACTGTCACCTTAGTACTGTTTCAATCTGTAGGCTTCCTGCCATGCCTAGCGTCGTCTCCGTGTAGGCTGCTGACCGGTCATGGTGTCCGATGTGCCCATTTGGGGTCTTGCGGATTCCTCCCATGCGGAGATGCTCACCCCACTGTGCAGTGTCACAGACACTGAGGTGCAGGCGTGCTAAGCCACGAGGCCCGTTTGCACACGGCTCCGGTCTTCACCTGCCACCTTTTCTGATGCAAATTTGCTAAGGAAGTTGAGGCAGAAATGTCAGTCATCCACGGCCGCATCTGCCTGATCTGGTACTTTTCCCCTCTCCACTGTAGCCACCTCACCTCACCTAAGTAGTGTTTATTTTGTGTCTTGAGGGTTAATGAGTACCCTGGCCACATCTGTCTCAGGAGTCCTGCGCAGTGGCAGCCTCACTCCCCCGTGTGTCCTCTTCTATCTGTCGAGCTCTGTGGCTCATCTCTCTGGACTCCTTGATTGTTCCAGCCAAGATAAAAAAAAAAACCCACTCGTTTCAATAAATCGTGATTACTAGTGTGAGTCCTTCATGTGCTCATGTGAGTCCTTCTTTGTGCATTTGAATTAGGCCTTGAAAGATAGGGCAGCAGTAGTGTCTAATGGAAAGACCGTTAGATTCGGGTCGGGAGATTCAGTGTCTCTGAGCTTGGGGTAAATCACAACCACCGGGCTTCCTTATCTGCATAGTGGATGTCAGGGGACTGGCAGCGGTTTCTTTGGGCAGTGGTCGTGAGGATTAACTACGATAATGCAAAAACAACGTTCTTAGCAAATGACCCTGCGCTACGCAGACGGTCCTCAGCAGAGCTGAAGGCATGCTCAGTCCGGGGCCACGGGCAGTAGGGTGCACCGAGGCACGGATCACCTGTGGGAGGCGGTAGTTCGTGGCTGGGGAGCGTTTAAGCTTCCCACTTTGGCCAGCGGGAATGGCAGCTGGAGCTAGAAGGCAGGACTAGCTTGACCTGGGCCTCGGATGCCAGGCTAAGAAGTCAGTGAAAGGCCCGAGAGGGACGTAATTGGAACGTGGCCTAGGAAAATTAACCCGGAGGTACGTGTGTGGGTTTGCCTTAGAGAAAGAGTCCCGAGGCGAGGAACGCAGGGTTACCGTAATGTCCCTGCATAAAGGGGAGGACAGGAACTTGATCTAGGGTGGGGGCAGTGGGGTGGGAAGGAGGGGCTGGATGCAAGAGGCGATGGGAAGGAGATGGTCTGTCTCTGTGCCTAACTGACTGCAGGGTAAGGGAGAAATGAATTAAATGGCTCTGAGGTCTTCCACCTGGTATGACAAGTTGGATGATTAAGCACCGAGCTGGAGGCACGCTCGTGTCAGTCGGAAATTGGCATCGGGCGGTTATAAACTCAGAGCTAGATCTTGGGAGAGATGGAGACTGAAGATACAGGTGTGGGATCACTGCCGTCGAGGTTGAAACCGGGGGCTTCGCATCTCTGAGAATGTGCAAAGTGAAGAGGAAAAGGCTCTGAACGGAACCTTGGGAAACGGCCTCATGTGAGGAAGGAGCTGGAAGGAAGAGGGACCAGCAAGTTCTCCGAGTCTCTTGACATGACCTGTATGTATGCTTTTCTTCTACTTATTTTTTTAGCCATAAGAGACTCAATCGAATTTACCTTTGCAGGATTTGTAACTGCAACATACCTGGCTGTTTCTTGCGTGACGTCGAAAAGTCCCGGTGCTATTCTGGAAGGAATTTCAAGCGCAATAAGGATGAACTGGTTCAGAGAATCTACGCCCTGTTTAACAGCTCTGTCTTTGGTAACAAGGTAGAGTCTGAAAAAGCCCTCACTGAGCACCCGCGACGGCCCAGCACTCGGCGTATTTCCCGCCCTTGAGAGGTCTCAGTCTAGGCGAGGGGGGGAGACGCGCGTGTGTGAGAGCAGGCCCGGGGGTCGCAGTGTGAGGTACGGACTGTTACGGCCTCAGGAGAGCAGCAGAGGGAGAGCCCGCTGGGAGCCCCAGCCGTCAGGAAGCAGGGTCGCCTGGAGGGAGTGAGGCTCGCTCTGGTTCTCGAGGTTGGTACGGGGACAGCACGCAGTGACAGGGGCAGAAGACGTGTGGTGAGGCTTGACGACCAGGGAGAGGGTTCGTGTGGAAGAAGAATGGGAAAGAGCTATGTCCCCTTGGACAAGTCACTTAACCCCTCTTTGCCTCAGTTTCCTCATCTACAAAATGGAAACAGTAATAGGACCCACTATTTCATAGGATTATTGTTCGGCCTGGGTAAGTTAATACACCCGAAGTGCCTAGAACAGGGCCTGTGACAGCAATACATGTTAGTTGCTATTGTGATTTGCGGTCGCGTAGGACTAGGGACTGGAGGCCCTGGGAATCAGGTGGGAAGAGCTTAAATTGAAATCGGTAGGCACCACCGCACGGGGACATGAGGTGACATGAAATGGCCACCCAAAGAAACTAAGGTGTCTGAAGCACAGGGGTGGGGACTGGATCAGAGCGACCTGTCGGTCGTTAGGTTTTTCCAACTTGATTGTCTCTGGTGACAGAACTTTCTGCAGAGAAGTTCTCATGTCTTTCTAAAGGTTCCCCGTTCTTGGGCGCCCTTCCCGATGGTGTGCGATCAGGTGACTGATGAGCGGAACCTGGAGTTTTCAGTTCCGCCTCATCACCCCCGTGCACGGGTCACATCTAGCCCCGCTGGCTCACGCCTCTCTCCTGGGCTGCCCCTCCTCACCCGCTGACTTCTGTCTCCATGCTGGGGGTCACAGATCCTACACTCACAGGCTCTCAGCAGTCTCCCTTGTGTCCTGATGGCCTGTTGATTCTCTCTCTCTGCCTGGCCTTCAACTTGGGTTTTATTCTCCCCAGAATGTTTAGATTTGCAAAACTCTTGAGTTCCTATTTTCTGGTCTGTTCAGAACTTTCTTTTTCTTTTCCTTTTTTTTCTTTTCTATTTTTTTTTTTTCTTTAGGCGAGGCAACCCTTGGTTGACCTCACAGATTGCAAGGACCTTGTCAGCTTACAGTCCCTTATTTTCTACTTTTTATTTTTCACGCCTTCTTAGGCGGTCTCCCATCCAAGTACTAACCAGGCCCGACCCTGCTTAGCTTCCGAGATCAGACGGGATCGGGCGCGTTCAGGGTGGCGTGGCCGGAGACGAGAACTGCTTTCTGACTCACCGCTTGCTCGTTCTCAGATGCCGGAGAAGGTCGATGTCAAATGGAATAAGAAGATGCTGAGGACCGCTGGCTTGTGCACCACGGGCGAGTTAAGTCAGCCCGACAGGAAGCCCTATGCTAAGATTGAGATTTCTCTGAAAGTCTGCGACTCCGCAGGTAATGGCGGGAGCGCGGCAGCTTCCTCGCTGTGCCCTCCCCCTCCGACACCGCGCCTGTCCCGTGACTCAGGTGCCGGTATTCTCTGGCAGCCTGTGTCAGCTCAGTCTGTCGTTCCTGGGTGGCCAGGCCTACTGTCGCCGGCAGCAGCAACATCTCCATTCAGGAACCGAGGTTCCAGGTCCCCTCTATCTGGCCACTAACCAAATATTTATAATGACTGCCATGTCAATCATTCCTTCTCCACCTACGCCTCTGCCCGGGAATGGGCCCTTGTCACCTCCTCCTTCTCCCCGCTGCGTTCAGGCTCCTGCTGAGAAGCCTAGGGCTTGCCAGTGCCTGGAGCCGGCCGGCTCACCGCCCCCGCGAGGCTCGCTACATGCTGCTTGCAGCGTGGACCGTGCGTTCGCCCGGCCTCAGCCTTCCTGCACGTTCTGTACCCCCAGAATGGCAGACCCAGTTAGTGCTGAAAGGCCCGGCTTAGACCCCGGCTTCTGTGCGGTGCCTCTCACCGACTCCCACGCCACGCCGATTCCCCCGACCCTGTCCCTTCCGTTTCGAGGGGCGGCACCCAGCTCTTGGCTGGCTGCCTTTCTAGCAGCGTCCTGCGAAAGAGATGAGCACATTGGAGCTGCTCCAGAAAGCCTCGCTTCCCCCCAGGCTCTGTGCCATGAACCAAATCGGGTTGGAGCGGATGGAAATTTCACTTAGGGAATCCTGGGAAGATGACTGTCACGCCTGCCCACGTGTGCCGCCCAGATGGCTGGTGGGGTCGGGCGTCGGGCTGCTTGGGTGGCAGACCGGAAGGGATGCGGTGCCAGTGTTCACAGTTTCTTTTCATTCCTCTTCCAAGATCGAGTCCGGGATACTTTCATCCACGAAATATGCCACGCCGCCTGCTGGATGCTCCACGGCCTCCGCGATTCTCATGGCGACACATGGAAGTACTACGCCAGGAAGTGTAACATGGTGCACCCGGAGCTGCCCATGGTCACCCGTTGCCATAACTACAAGATCAACTACAAGATTTATTATGAATGTCAGAGGTGCAAGTCCAGGTAAGTCCCTTCTCGCTTTTTCCCCTTCCGTCCTCACCGCGGCCTCCGAGCGGCTCCACAGTGATCCGATTGGGAAGTCGACGGCCCTCCGACTTGAGAGAAACCGCCCTAGCCCTTCCGCGCCCGCTTTCTCCAACCTTTGAGTCGGCCTGACCACTGTCACTGCTTGGTACCCCACTCCCTGAGAACCCCCCAAAAACTCTGGCTCCGGGCCCAAGGCCAGCAGCCAGAGGAAGAGGCCGAGTTACAGGGACTGATTCCTTCGCTGTGCGCTCTTTCGTCCTTAGGATCGGCCGCTACACCAAGTCGTTGGACACCACCCGCTACATCTGCGCCCAGTGCAAGGGGCCCCTGTTCATGGTGCCGTTAACTCGGAAGGATGGAACCCCCATCAAGCCCCACGTGAGACCATTTGCTAAGTACGTGCAGCAGAATTACAGACTGGTTAAGCAAGAGATGGCAGGGATAAAACATAAGGACGTGATGATAAAGCTCGGCAGTGACTTCACTGCCAAAAAGCAGCAGCAGCTCCTGCTGCAGCAGCAGCAGCAGCAGCAGCAGCAGCAGCAGCAGCAGCAGCAGGAGCCGGAGAAGCAGCAGGAGAAGCAGGAGCCGGAGAAGCAGGAGCCGGAGAAGCAGGAGCAGCCGGAGAAGCAGGAGCAGCAGGAGAAGCAGGAGCCGGAGAAGCAGGAGCCGGAGAAGCAGGAGAAGCAGGAGCAGGAGAAGCAGGTGCAGGAGAAGCAGAAGCAGCAGGAGAAGCAGAAGCAGGAGAAGCAGGAGCAGGAGAAGTAGGAGCAGGAGAAGCAGGAGCAGGAGAAGCAGGAGCAGGAGAAGTAGGAGCAGGAGAAGCAGGGGCAGGAGAAGCAGGGGCAGCAGCAGCAGAACCACTGAGGTCCTCTCCGGGTGCCCGCGCGCTGAGCCCTCTGCTGCCGAAGGAGTTTAAAAAAGTGCCTGTTTTATAAAGTTACGAATGTCGGAAGTCGTTTTGTAAAGTTTCATGTTCTTAATGATGTTTGTTCTTTAACCCAGGAATCTGTTACTAAGCATTTCGTGCCCTTGCCAGTACTCGGAAGTCCTCTAGACCCACCTCAGGTCTTCCTTAGGCTTCCTAGTTTTAACGTGTAGAACAAAATGCAAGAGAAATGAAATTTCAAGAGTGGTCAGTTGCCGTAAAGAGAGTAAAGCTGAGAAGAGAACGCATTTTAAAGGCAGTAGTTCAAAACGGGCTACTGGCAGGTAGAACCTGCTATACCTATTAAGAAAGAGAAGACAAACGTGTTTCAAAAATTTACTTGACCTTGACATTGAACAAAGCTATCTGAGTGATGTAATTGTTTACAAAATAAAAAAAACCTGTTTTCTGCAGTTCACTTATTAGCAAAGTCTGTTCATTCGCAACCTGCGCCGAGAGCAGAATGAGTCCTTGGGTCTTTCATCCAGCCTGCCACACACACCTGGTCTCACTGCTACTCTTTAGAGGCCGGATGTGTTCCGCCTTTGCCCTCCTGCCACCCTTCATTTTGCAGATGCTTCGAGCGTCCTTTTCGTGGCCACAGACAGAAGCCGAAGCACCAGTCTAGGTGGGATTAGGTGTGTCCACAGGGCCCTACGAGCTCCCCTGGCTAAATCCTCGGGATTTACCTCCAGCCATACCCGCAGACTCAGTAAAGGCCCAGCTGGCCTGTGGAACTGGATCATGGCACATCAGCCACTTAATCAGTTCTGCAAAGGGAGGGTCCGGCCCGCCGCCTCAACTCAGTAGCGATGTCACCTGCCCCTCGGGGGAGCCCCGGTCATTTCCTCCACTCCTGCACCTTGGCTATAGCCATGGAAAAATTCTTCCCGGTGGCATATGTGCTAATGACTGTTGGCGAGTCATCCGATGTTGTTGCTTTTTTTCAGCCCCTCTGCCATTTCCCTAGTAAGAGCCTGCATCCCCTCTAACCTCTAACCTCCGACCCCTGCTGGCCTTCTAATTGGTCTCTGATACCATTACCTGCTCTCAAACCATCTTAATTTTCAACCTTTCGCCTACCCGAATCCTTAACTCTAGCCAGTGGGGGCCCCTTCCAGTTCATCCACCGAGGATTGCTGTTTTCCGCCTTCTCGACTGTGCTTCTCCCTCTCTTCTGCCAGGAATACCGTCTTTCCTTCTCTTCGCCCTGGGAAATACCACTTGCCCCTGACGATCTGTGCATCGCCATCTTCAGGAAGGCTTCCCAAACGGCTCCAGCAGCGGCGCTCCGAGCGTCAGATCGCCGTGTGCGTACCACATGTTGGCCTCATGGCCTGGATCGCTTGCTATTGTTACTTCCCACCACATCTTCCCTGCTGGCCTAAGCTTCTGGAGTGTAGGGACTGTTGGTCTCAAGGCCCCTGCCCCGAAGTATGCCTGTGTGGTGTCCAGCCAGCCAGGTGACCAGGCACTTAGCCAGCACCCCTGCGCTCAGGTGCTTCCCTGAGTGGGCCTGGCTGACAGTTGTGTCCACAGGCAGATGGGTCGGTAACCGCCTCAGGGCCGGGCAAGGAGAAGCAGGAAGTGCATCCCTGGAGCCTGGGCAGGGCTGGCTGTAATGACGCACGCACGACTACCACACCTTGGTCCTAATTCTCTTGTTTATTGACAAATTTTAAGCGGAATTTTAGACATTTAAAAAGAGCGAATGCACAGGTCTTGTGGACCACAGCCCATTGCCGCTGGGCTGGAGGCCTGGGCCAAGGCCTCGCAGGGAGAGCTCCACCGTGCCGGCTGCCTGGTGCTCCCTGCATACGGGGAATGCTAAGGTCTAGTTACTGAATTAGGAGGCCGGCGGGGCTCCGGGCAGCCAAGGGAAGAAGGGCCTGAAGGCGGTCAGCTCGGAAGTGGCCGGGTGGGACTTGGCAGCTGAGGAGCGGTGATGGCGACGTCCCAAGAGATCTGGCGGTGCCTGAGCGGCCAGGGAATCCCAGGAATGTGTGTGTCTGGGGAGCGAGGCCCAGGGGAGAGGGAGGAAGGAGCCTGGGATGTGCGGGAGTCGGGGCGCGTGGCGAAAGGGGCGCCCCCGGCCCAGCCTCACAAGCCCGAGTTGGAGGCCTCCGTGGTCTCCGACCAGGACGAATCCCGGCGGGAAGACGGCTGCCGCGAGGGCCCGGCCCGGCCGGGGTGGCCCAGGCGCAGCAGAAGCGTCCACATCCGCTCTCGGAACTTGACACCCACGAAGGCGTAGAGCAGCGGGTTGAGGCAGCAGTGCATGTAGCCCAGGCCAGAGGTGACCGACTTGGCTACGTCCACGCGGCTTTCCCGGCTGCAGTTGCGGCTCCAGGCCCCCAGGTCCATGAGGGTGTCCACGAGCACCACCAGGTGGTAGGGGGTCCAGCAGAGGGCAAACGCCACCACGACCACCACCACCAGCCTCATGGCTCGCAGCCGCCGCTGGCCCCTGGAGACCAGCAGCACGGACAGGATGCGGGCGTAGCAGTAGGCCATGACCAGCAGGGGCAGCAGGAAGCCGGCCAACAGCTGCAGGAGGCGCAGGGCCCTGTGGCCCGCCTGAGGGAAGACATACTGGCAGTGGGTGGCGTTGAGGCGCTCGTCGCGGTGGGCCGACAGGAAGATGAAGTCAGGGAGGGCAAGGAGCAGACACAGCCCCCAGACTGCGACGCACGTGAAGGTCACGCGGGTGGGAGGCCCGCGGCGGTAGAGCTGCATGGCGTGGACGATGCTCAGGTAGCGGTCGAAGCTGATGCAGGCCAGCAGGAGGGCCCCGGCGTAGAAGTTGACATTGAACAGGGCGCCGGCCACTTTGCAGAGCTCGGAGCCGAACACCCACTGGAGCGCAGCGTCCACGGCCCAGAGCGGGAGGGTCAGCACCAGCAGCATGTCCGCCACGGCCAGGTTGAGCAGGAAGGTGTCGGTGCTGCTCAGGGCCGCCCGCTGGCTCAGCAGCACCGCGGCCACGGCACCATTGCCCAGCAGCCCCAGCACAAAGAGCAGGCTGTAGAGGGCTGGCATGAAGGCCCGGTCAAAGTTCAGGCTGAAGTCCTGGGGGCAAGGCTGCGACTCGCAGCACGAGTCGCTGTCATTCTCGCTGCCATAGTCATAGGAAGGGCTAAAGCTTGCTAGGGAAGCGAGCTCCAAGGCTGAGAACTCGTGGCGCCCACTGATCTGTGGAGGGAGGGAGGAAGGGGGGCCTGGGGTTTAGTCTCCTGAGCTGCACCTCCCCAGCAGCTCCTGGGTTGGGCTGTACCCCGTGACCGTCCCTGCTCTTCTGCCCGGGCCACGCCTCCTGGACTCCTGCCCAGCCTCGCTGGGCTGTAATTTTCCTTCTCAAAGGCCCATTCTCTCTGACCCCTTTGGGGCAGTCCCACTGGCCCAGGATCTGGGCTCGCAGGAAGGGTTCCCTCCTGGGCCAAGAGCCCTCCTTGCCCGCCTCGCCCCCTCCCCTTGCTCTTCCTTCAAGGCCTGCCGCTCTCGGTGTCCCCGCCACGCCTTGTTCTACCACCTTCCTCCCTAGACACCACTCCCCCAGCCCCTCCCTGTCTCTGGCCCTCCTCTTCCCTCCTCAGCCCTCGTCTGAGGACCCCAACTTCCTGCTCCCCATGGGGCCCCTCTACCAGTCACTGTGCCCCCCCCACCCCAGTGCATGCTCGTGGCCCTGCTCGTCCCCTCCCTTCACCAAGGCCCGCCACCCACCGCGGCCTCCCGCAAGCTCCAGCAGGAATACCCCTCCCTCCTTCCCGCAGAAACCTCCCAGAGCTGCAAGGCCTCCCCAGTGCCAGCTCAGGACCGAAGAGTCCAAGCTCCAAGTCAGAGCTGAGCGGAGCCTTGGGGCCACCGGGGTGAGCCTCTCCCTCCTACGTTTTGCAGATGAGGCGCCGAAGCCAGAGAGGGAGAGTGACTCGCCAGTGGTCATTCGCACAAGTCAGTGCCACAGGGGGCTGCTCCACTCCCCACCCGGCGCCCCCTCTGCACAGCCCATGCGTTCTCTGCCACTCGCCGGCAGCCCTGGCTTGTGGTTCCGGCCTGCTGTTGCCCCGGTGTCCGGGGCTGAACACCCGACGGTGGCCCGGCCCGGCCGGACAGCAGCACTTACCCCCTGGACCATGGCTGGGCTGCTGCTCCCGCTGCTGGAGTGCTACCTGCCCCTCTGCTTTGGCGCTTGTGGTTGCGAACCTGCGCACGCAGAGGAAGTGAGGGTTTCACACCGTTCTTGACAGCCGCCTCTTCCATGGGCTCATCGCCGCCAGACCGCCCCCGACCGAGGCCGCGGAGTCCCTAGCCCTGCCATTCCCCTGGCTGCGACGGTGGCTCTGGAGGGGCTGAGCACAAGCCTGGGACCCGGGGAAGGGCAGGGGATGGCCGGGCAGGGACGGGTGGGAGGGGAAGCAGGGCAGCTGGGAAGTCGGTCGCCACCGTCCACACTCAGTAAACAAGAACTTATGTTTGTCTGTCCTGGGCTGGAGTTAATTTTTGCATGATTGCAGACTGGATCGCTGAAGTGTTAAGTCTGTAAAGGAGATGAACCTTTTTTTTTTTTTTAAAGTCAAAATGTTTACAAGAAATCCATTACACTGAATCTAGCCCCTTGCTCTTTCCCGTCCCGCTAATCGACAGGGAATTACTAGTAATGAACTTGCTGTGTGCCAGATGGTGTTGCTTTAGGTGCTTTCTCATTCACCATCTCACTGCAACCACAACGCCCCATGACTAATCCAGAAAGGAGAAAGGTCTTCACGACATATAGTAAGCGTCTGACTGTCCCCTAGCATTTATCACACTGTCTTCATTTTTTTTTTAATGGATAAACTATGCTAGAGTCATGCAGTTAGAAAGGACTGAACTAAAGCTGTATATTTTAACATGGATGCATCTAGAAAAGCCAACGATCACATGGTACAAGAGGCAAGTGACAGAACATCATGTAGTTGGCCACCAGTTATGTAAGTTCTAAAAACCACACACACGAAAACAGTATCGTATTGTTTTGGATACAGCTATTTGTTCTAGAAGTTTAAAGGAGCGACTGCAGATACCACAAATTCACGAGAGCGGTTGTTTCTGGGGCAAAAAGAGGGAGAATGGGGTCGGAGAAGAAAGAGCACGTGGGGGGCCTCCCGACTTTAAGCGAAAACTGTCGAGAGCGTTTGTGGAGCAAATCAGTCCCCTCGCGGCTGCGTACTGTGACAGTTCGTCTCCCACCACGCCCGCCCTCAGTGGTCCCCTGTCCCTCTTCTCGCCTGCCTGTCGCCCCGTTCTCATTATCAGCCGGGAGAAGTGGCCCCTAATTTGCCTTTCCTAAGCATTTTCCTCTTCGGCTCTGTCCCCTCAGATGAAAAGGGAGACAGGCAGAGGCGACGCATCGCTGGCTCTGTCCCCTCAGATGAAAAGGGAGACAGGCAGAGGCGACGCATCGCTGGCCAGTGGCTGGCTTGGGGCTCTGCTTTGCAGCCAGAGCACTTCGTAAGAGCCCGTGAATTCGGCTCAGACTGAGCGGCCGGATGCAGACTTCCGAAGCCCCAAGGCCCTTCCCTGCGTTCTGTGGACAGCAGATGCGCCTATCCTTGCCCTAAACAGCTCGTCACCCACCCAGTGCAGGCCAGGGGAAATGGAGGGGCTGGAGGAGGTCAGGAGCAGTGTAAGTGCAGGGAGCTGGGAGGCTTCCAGAAGCCGTGGCGCTTAGCATGCAGTGGCCTGATGCTGGCGCGCGGAGCTTTCTGTTCGCGGGGCTTCTGCACCTGACAGAAATGAAGGCGACCAAAAGGTCTAACCGTTCAAGTTAAAGGAGGCTCCCGTATTACGCAAGTCTGCCCTTGTCCCCTTTTTGATATTAAAGGGATGTTTTTCTTTATGAGACAATGGTGGAAATAGCCGGTAGTGTCGGAAGCGTCTGGTGTTAGCAGAAGTCGATAAGCCACTGTAGGCCCTCCGCGTACATGTTGGAACGCGAGCGGTCCAGGTGGCATTTCCACGTCTAGGGGGCTCCCTCCTGTGGCCCAGTCTCTTCGCGTGTCGCCTGGGGACAGAGATCTCCACCTTCCCAGGTTGCTGGGAAGGAGAAATGAGAGCGTGTCACACAGGACCTCGGCAAAAGTAGCTTTCCTGTGTGAGCCCCGGGGCCGCATCCGGACGGGCCGGACTGGGAAGGTGGGTGGGCTGCTGTCACTGCTCCCTGTGTGGCTCCAGCCCTGACTGCGCCCTGTTCAAGCCGTGTGACCTCGCACAGAAGCCGTGACTGTTCTGAGCTGGTTATAAAATAAACGGAGATATCCAAGGCCGTAGGGCCCGGGGCACAGGTGCCCAGTCGAGAAGGCTGAGTGGCACGTTGGGGAATGTTGGCTACAAACTTGAGTCCCTGGGGCCTTCATGTCAGGGGATCCCCGGGCTAGAGTGTGCTGCCTCGTGGGGCATGCGGGCGTGGGGCTGGGCCGACGGCGGCTCCTCCGGAAAGGCTGCCCCTCGCCTTAGCCGGGGGCTTGCGCCAGGCCTGGCTTCCGGCCGCTCCGCTGTGCAATCGCAGGCAAATCGTTTCCCCTCTCTGCCTCAGTTTCCTCGCCCGACAAATAGGGACAAAGACAGCACACACGTGGTCGGGCTGCTCTGTGGACCGCAAGCGACACACGTGGACGGTGCCTGGCGCGGGATGAGGACGGTACCGAGAGGACAGCTGTCTCCTCTCCTTCCAGTAACTTTCCGGGCCAGCCCGCCCCAGGCCTCAAAATGGCAGGTCTGCTGCGGGCTTCTCTTTTCGAAGGTGGCTGTGTCGTGGTGCCGAGCCAAGCTCTTGTCTGGCCCCCTCATTGGGTCTCCTCCTTTCCCAAGCAGCCCCCACACCAGTTCAGAGGCAGGCCAAAGCCTTGGGGAGACCCCGGCCGGGGCCTGCGGCCTACGCTCTGCCATAGCTGTCCTGGCAGCAGCCAGTGGGGACCCCTGAGGAGGAAGTTAGTCAGAGCGAAGCTGCTCCGGGCCCCACCTGTGGTCAAGGTGTGAAATGTGCACCTGTGTCTTCTCCGCCACCCCTCCCCCTGTTTTTTCTCTTTCTTTCACACCTCTGGGCTGTGGTTTGGGGAGCTGGGAGGCTCGGAGGGCTGAGCGCTGGGCCCAGGCCCTCACAGGAAGGAGGGCCTCCCCAGCTGTCTGTCAGGCCAGCTGGGGGGACTGCGTTTCCTCCTCCTCTCTCTGGCTGTGCCTCACAAAAAATCCCCCCTGGGCCCAGTCACCAGCCGCAGCCTAGGTCACCATCCCCATCGTGCACGATGGAGGCGGAGGCTCAGAGAGGTGAAGTGACTAGTGCCAGCCTAGTCAGCCAGGAGGATTTCGGGCAAGATGTCTGTCCAGGCTGCTCTCTGATGCGCTCTGTGACGCCGCGGCTGGAGACCGTGCCCGGCTCCCCACACCAACACAGAGGACCGCTTCTCTCCAGGGCCATGGCTGACTCCCTACGTGGCCCCGACCAGGCGCCCGGCACCCATGTCACCCTTCATGAGCTACATGCGAAGGACGCGAACGAACCCCTGAGATGTTTTATTTAACTTTCATTGCTGCCCAGTAAGCACTCATAGAGTCTGGAATATTTATAGCGATGTGGAAATTTCAAATAGATGAAGCCTCGGTCTGGCACAGGCCAACTCCTGAAAGCTTCCCTGGGGAGTCCCCGACCCCTGGGGTCAGCACGCACCTGTCCCCATGCCGCCCAGTACCTGGGACTCCACCTCGCCTGGGGCCCGGCCAGACTGTCCAGCGGTGCTGGGCACTATTCTAAGACTTTTACGGGATGGATTCATTTCAAACCCACGGCTGTGGGGTTCCTATGCCATTGTTGCTACTATTATTCCTGTTTTCCAGATGACGGAAATGCACAGTTTAAGGAACTCGCTTAATGCCACAGAGCCAGCAAGTGACAGAGACCGCGTGCTCTTACCCAATCCACGACATGCCTTTTAAGGTTCCAGAAACCGGGGCGGAGGGGGTGGTGTGGGGAGGGCTACTTTGGCTTTATCTGAAATGTCTTATGCGGACATCGTCATGTACTAGCTGCGTGATGAAACAGCCATCAACGAGGAAATGAAAATGAAGCTAAAAACTGGCACGACTGGTGAAATTTGAATATAGCCTGACAATTAGATAGAAACCTTACGTCCCTGCTATTCTGCTAATTTTGACAATGTGAAAGACTGTCTCTGGAGGAAACGCACACATCGAGGTGTAAAGGCCTGTCACATTTGTCTCGGGCCTGAAGCCTGGGAAGCACTGTTCCCTCCCACAGTTCAGTCCCTGCCTCTCCTCCCAGGGGGCTCGCTTTGCTCCCAGGCTCGGGGGCTTCTTCCCTTTCTCACTGTCTGGTGACCTCCAACGCTCAGTCTTGACTTTCCCTGCAGACATCGAACGTGGAAGGAAAGCACTGTCTGCTCACCACATTCAAGGCGTGAGCAGCCCAATGAGGGGAGGGGGTGGGGCCTGAATGCCAGTTAGTCGAGTGGCCACGTCCTCCTGGGTAATGGGCTGAGGGGTTTCTCCCAGCTGCAGACCCCATCTGGGTGGGCTGTGTACGCCAAACTGCAGGTGCAGAAGGGCCTGGGCCCAGAAGCTGTCGATAACAGGCTTTCCTCTGTAATACCCACAAGTTCCTCACTCCCAGAATTCCACATTAGTTGCTGACTCAGGCCAAATACCGGGTGTGGGGTGGGGTGGGGTGGGGTGGGGATCCGAAAGGTGGGCAACAATAGTCTTCATCGGTAGAGCATATGTAGCCCTCACTGTGTGCCAAGGGCTATTCGAAGCGCTTTTACACACGCGCATCCTCCTGACGAGTCTTTGAGATACCTTCGATTTTTATTTCTTGTTTAAAGATCAGAAGACAGACTCAAAGAGGGTGAGGAACTTGCCCAGTGTTAAAGAGTGAGTAAGTGACAGAACCTGGGTTTCAAACCACGCAGTCTGGCTGCAAAGTCTACACTCGTCACTACCCTGCTCTGCTGTCTCGAGTTCCAAAAGGCCATCATGTGAATTTAAGAGGAGCAGAGGAACGTGAAGCTGGACCAGCGATGGCTTTGCTGCTCATTATGCAAATCCCCGACCGAGGCCCAGGCAGAAAGCAAGGCAGGGCCCCTTCCTGGAACAAGGGCGCTCTTCGGGCATTCCAGCACAGAAGCTGAAGAACAGCGGTCAGGAACTACGAATAGTTACCATAGAAACCAACAGCTTGGTAAAGCTCAGAGCCGAGTCTGTCTGGGTCTGCAAAAAAAGCAAATGATATTTTTAAAGACTCTGGACTTTTTAGCGGATGGCTTAGGACAAACCCTCTGTGGAACTCAGATTTTTTTTTTTTTTTGCATATTTGCTAGTGAATAGTGGTCTTTCACGGAACTGCCTCAAGTATTTATAAATGACTGTAGGTTATGGTGTAGCTAGAGAGGTGCTTGCACGCGAAGAGGCGCACGGCGGGATGGTTGAGGAGGATGGAAGAGGGGAGGTAATTCGGGGGCAGGGAGGTGCAGCGAGACATTAGAGGGATGCATAGTGTCAGCCGAAGTGGAGGTAGCAGAGGTGAACTGCTCCCCCGAGCCTGGTCGGCCTCTAGTGTACTCCTGTCCATTTTCCCCATCAGGATGGCACCCGCCGTGGCCTCTGGGCTTGCTCTCTGCCCTCGAGGTGGGTCTGTGAAGTCTGGCACAAAACAGATCTGTTTAGCCTCCTTCGACTCCAACTTATTGACGAGGGACCTCGACTTTCTGACATAACCCCCCTTCCCGTTGCTGCTGGTACTACTCCACGACACCAGTCGTTTGCAAGACATGCTCTGGCAAACGCCAGCCGGCCAGAGGCCTTCCATGATCTGGCCGCAGCCTCCTGCCTGGCCTGATTCCCCACTCTGCTTTGTGCATCCTACATCCCAGCCCAGCTGGACCACATGCTGTTGCGAGCACACCCCAAGTTTCCGCTGCTCGGCGGGTCTCGACGTGCTTTGAAAGACTCAGGGGTGCAGCTCAGAGCTATGGAAGCATAAAAAGTTTCTTTCGCTGGACCCTGTGGTTCTGCGCGGAGGGCCACAGGTGATGGGCCAGGACAGAAAGGAGAGGTGACAAGACTCAGGGGAGGAAGCAGGAAGTTTCACTACCCTATGGCTACCTTCCAAACATAGAAATAGTTTGAAGTAATTCTGCAGGGCGAGTCTCGGACTAGAAGCAGCCTTTGCCATCTGATCTCAGCGTCGGAACTATTCATTCCACTGGGAGTCATCGAGCAAGTATAGGAAGGCCAACGCAGGCTCGGGAGGGGCTCCGTGGGAGTCCAGCTGAGTACGGGGACCGTGTAGCGTGGTTGTAGATAACGAGCTTTGTTCGCTAGCCAGCAGGCCTGCGTTTCAATCTCGCGTTAGCCACTTAATAGCTGTATGATTTCGGCAAATCACTTCATTCTCTGAGCCTTAGTTTCTTCATCTGTAAAGTGGAGATAATACCTACCTCGTATGACAAGGATGAAACTGTCGTTAAGAGGGTTCCATGAGATTCATTTAAGTGAATCACCTGCTGCAATACCTGGCCTTCTCTGACACCCACTCAAAAGTAGCCACTCCCCGGCCTCCTGTATTCTTGTTTTATAGTCTTCAAAGCATTCTCGCCGTCTGCTATTTATTTGCTTATTGACTGATCCATTAGAATATACTTCTCACAAGAGAATGATTTTGTTTTTTTAAATCACGATATACCCAATGCCTTGCATAGCTTCTGATACATAGTAGATGTTCATAAATATTTATCGAATGAGTTCAAAAGTGAATGGAGAGTAGAGTCTGAAAGGGTAGATACATGACGTATATATATGTATAGATGTAACTCTCTCTAGGCATAAAGGTCTTGCGTGCATACAACCTATAATGCTCTGAGTTTGCGTCATGGCTGCCAGCTAGCGTGTGACCTAGCACCAGGTGTGCTCTGCAGAACACTTGTCCAGGGCCTGTGTTTGGGAAACATTGCCCATTAGCATCAAAAAGTTTTCGGGGAGTTCTGCTGTAAAAACAAGAGTTACCAAACTCATTTGGTCACTATCTTAGCTTCTTAAGGATTCCTGCTATACTGGGTAGCTTAAAACAACAGAAATTCATGCTCTCACAGTTCTGGAGACCAGAAGTTCAAAATCGAGGCGTTGGCAAGGCCACCCTCCTCGCCTCCAGAGGCTCTAGGGAAGAATCTGTGTTTGCCTCTCCCGGTTTCCGGTGGCTGCTGCCTGGCACGCCTGGGCTCATGACCATATCGCTGCCCTTTTTCGTGTGTCCAATGTCCTCTGTCTCTCTCTTGTAAGAATACTTACGGTGGTGTTTAGGGCCCGCCCAGATAACAAAGGGTAGTCTCCTCATCGCGAGATCTTTAACTTATTTACGTCTGTAAAGACGCCCATCCAAAGAAGATAATACTCACAGGTCTGGACAGATATTCGGGAGGCCTTACCAGCCAAACACAGCCACCAACTCCTCTATTTTCCACGGTGTGTATTTTGAGAAATGGTGGTTTGAGAAAAGTGAGCTTTTAGGTGGTGACGGGAATAGAATACAGAAAGAAACAACTTCTTGAAATTGTCTGGCCCTCCCCTGGCTGGAGGGGGATGGGACGGATGTTGACTAAACTCTCCTGCTGATCCTCTCTGCGCGTCAAGGACTGGGATCCACTGCGAACGAAGACGTGGAGAGGAAATTATGCCCGATGGAGAGTAATGACTGTGCCATGCTTCTCATTTAATCAGGCCAGGGGCTGTCTTCCTGTGGGCAGTTTTCGAGAGCTCTCCAGGTAATTGTACTGAGTAGTGAGAGTGGGAAACCACTAGACCACACTGTTGAAGCGATCAGAATTTCAAAATACAGCTGTTAATGAACGTTATCTTTAAGAGTAGTAACAAGGTTCATGATGTTGACATCCATAATTAACCCTCTTGACCATCTCAGTCAGATAATAACAAAGGTGGAAGTGTCGGGGACACTGGCTAACTACAGGGGGTGGGGGTGGGGGGTTGCTCAACAAGCGCGAGGTTCAGAGACAAAGCAGAAAGCATTTCCGAAGTCACCGTGTTTGAGAACTTCAGCCCCCAGGTGGAGACCGCAGGACCAGGGCTGGGTGGACACACAGAACCCGCAGAAAGCTGCCAAGAGGAGCCAGCAAGGAAGAGAAAGTGTTGATTATTTATTTGTATTATTTTTAAAATAAAGTTTGGGGTGATGTTGGTTAATAAAATTACATGTTTCAACTGTACGATTTTATAGTACATCATCGGTATATTGTTTTGTGTGCTCACCACCCCAAGTCAAAGCTCTTTCCATCACCATATATTTGGCCCCGTTTGCCCTCGTGTACCTCTCCCTCCCTCCTTCCCTCCGGGAACCGTCATAGTGTTTGTTGTCTGTGTCTATAAGACTCTGATTGCCTTGTTCCTCTGTTGCTTTCTTTTTCTCCTGCCTTTAAGACTTTTTAAAAGAATTTTGTTATTTTTCAATTGCAGTTGACATATAATATTATTTTCAGATGTACAATATAGTCATTAAATATTTGTAAAAAATATTTACGAAGTGAGCCTTCCTATTAGTCTGGTACCCACCTAGCACTCTATACATAGTTATGACAATATTATTGACCATATTCCCTGACCTGTGCTTCACATCCTCATTTCTGTTTTGCAACTGCCAATTTGTACTTTTTAATCCCTTCCCCTCTCTCACCCAGCCCCCCACCCCCCTTATCTGGCCATCACCAGTATTTCCTCCTTGTCTATGAGTCTGTTTCGGTTTTGCTTGTTCGTTTGATTTGTCCATTCGATTCCACACGTAAGTGAAATCATATGGCATTTGTCTTTCTCTATCTGACTTACTGCACTCGGCACAATACCCTCTAGGTCCATCCATGTTGTTGCAGATGGCGAGATTTCATTCTTTCTATGGCTCAGTAATATTCCGTTTTATATATGTACCGCCTCCTCTTTATCCATCCATCCATCCATTGGTGGACACCCAGGCTGCCTCCATATCTCGCCTGCTGTAAATAATGCTGCAATGAACCTGTGGATGCGCACGTCTCTTTGAAGCAGTGTTTTGGTTTCTTTAGATACATGCCCAGAACGGGGAATTGCTGGGTCCTTCTTTGTCTCTTGTTATAGCCTTTGTTTTAAAGTCTGTTTTGTCTGGTACAAGTCTTGCTACTCCAGCTGTTTTTGGTTTTCGTTTCCGTTTCCATGAAATATCTTTTTCCATCCCTTTCCTTTCAGTCTGTGCGTGTCTCATCTATTCAGCCACCCTATGTGTTTTGATTGCAGTATTTAATCCATTTCCATTTCAAGTGATTGTTGATAGATACGTAGTTATTGCCGTTTTATTATTCACATTTTTTTATCTGTTTTTCTTCTTCTTTTTAAAGACGTCCCTTTAACCGGCTGGGTGGTGACGAAGTCCTTTCGCTTTTTCTTATCTGGGAAGCTCATTATCCGTCCGTCCTTTGATTCTAAATGATAGCTTTGCTGGGCAGAGTCATCTTGGTAGTAGGTCCTCGCTTTTCATCATTTCGACTATCTCGTGCCAGTCCCTTCCGGCCTATAAAGTTTCTGTTGAGAAATCCGCTGCCAGTCTCATGGGAGCTCCCTTGTAGATAGTTGCCTTTCTCTTGCTGCTTTTAAGACTTTCTTTGTCTTTAACCTTTGGCATTTTAATGATGACGTATCTTAGTGTGGGCCTCTTTGGGTTCATCTTGTTTGGGACTCTGTGCTTCTGGGCTTGTGCGTCTATTTCTTTCACTGGTTAAGGAGGTTTTCCATTATTTCTTCAGATAGGTTTTCAATATCTTGCTCTCTCTCTTTTCTTCGGGTACCCCTATGACGCGAATGTTGGTATACTTGATGTCCCAGAGGCCCCTTCAATTATCTTCATTTTTTGGATTCTTTGTTTCTTTTTGCCATTCCGATTGGGTGTTTTCTGCTACCTTATCTTCTACATCGCTGATTCGATCCTTCGCTTCATCTAATCTACTGTCGATTCCCTCCAATGTATTCTTCATTTTAGTTATTGTAATCTTCATTTCTGACTGTTTTTTTTTATGTTTTCTGTCTCCATTTTCATGTTTCTTATCTCTTTGTTGAAGTTCTCACTGAGATCATTGAGCATCCTTATAACAACTGTTTTGAACTCTGCATCTGGTAAATTGCTTGTCTCTATTTTGTTTAGTTCTTTTTCTGGAGCTTTGTTCTGTTTTTTTCATTTGGGACATCTTACTTTGTCTCCTCATTTTGGCTGCCTCCCTGTGTTTGTTTCTATGTATTAGGTAGAATCGCTATGTCTCTCGGTCTCAGTAGAGTGGCCTTATGTAGTAGGTGTCCTGTGGGGCCCGGTGGCACCATCTCTCTGGTCGCCTCAGTCGGGTGCTCCAGGTGTGTCCCTTGTGTGGGTTGTGTGTGCACCCTGCGTTGTAGTCGGGCGTTGGTTGCTGTTGGCACATCAGTGGGAGGGACTGACTCTTAGTCTGATTGACTGTGAAGACTGGCCAGGACTACAGTGGAGGAGCTGTTGTTCAGGAGCTGACCCTACGGAGCACGAATCACTTTATTGGGGCTCAGGTGCCTGCCCAGCCTGCCCTTTGGTCATGTCATTTATGGAGATGGTTGGGTGGTGCTCTGGTGTGGTCTGAAGCTGGACACCAGGTGTGTTGGTTCTCGGACCTCTTGGGATGGGCTCTGGTGCAGGCCAAGGACAGCTGCTACCTGTGCCCTGCCTGGGCCATTTGGTATGAGCTACAAAGTGAACTACAGATGGCTGCCACTTGTGCTGGGCTTGAAGGCACCCGGGAGAGGCTAAGCTGGTAACCAAGGCAGCTGCCACTACCCCTCGCCCTAAAGCCAAATACCCCAGCCTCTCCTTGTATGTGTCTGGAGCCTCCCAAGTCGCCATTCCTCCGCCGGAGTCCACGGGTGAGTCATGCGTTTCCAGCTGCCCTCCGTCTCCGAGTCTCTGCTGATTTTTACGGCCAGGTGTTGTGGGGGCTACGCTTCCTGGCACTGATGCCCCGGGCTGGGGAGCCTGGTATGGGGCTGAGTCACTTTGCTCCTTCTGGGGACCTCCGCAGTGGAGAGATCCCTCCCAATTTTTAAGCGCCACTCATGGTTGAGGGGCCAGCCTATTCCGCATCTCTGCCCCTCTCACCAGTCTCGAGGCGGCCTCTTCTGTGTCTTTAGCTACAGGACTTCTGTTCAGCTAGACGTCAGGTGGGTGTCAATGATGGTTGTTTTGTAGTTTAGTTGTAATTTTGATGTGGACGTGGGAGGAGGCCACCACGGCGTTTACCTACTCCGCCATCTTGACCGGAAGCCTCTTTTGTTGCTTTTAGTTTTATATCCTATGTATGAGTGAAATCATGTGGTTCTCGACTCTTTCTGTCTGACTTATTTCACTTAGCATGATAAGGTGTTGTTTATTGAATAAAATAGGGGAGGGGCCTTGATCTGGGCCCAGTGGTTCATGGCATTTACTCCCTTTTGGCCCAGCAGGACGGGGCAGGTTTAATCTATACTTCGTGCCAACATATTAAATGTATGTGTGAAGTTCAAGCTAAGTGGTACGAGACTTCACGAAGTATAGACTAAACCTTTCTGAGGTTGGGGCTTCCAAAAAGAATCCTCTTTCCTTTGTTTATGGGGTCTTATCCAGGGCTTTCGAATCTATATCTCCCTAAGCCCACCCCCCACTCCCCGCCCCCGCACCTCCTTGGGATGATAAGCCAGGCAGGCATTATTGTTATTTTTTCTCATTTTAAAAATTGTGGTGAATATATATAACATAAAACTTATACTATTTTAACCATTTTTTGGACAAGAAATTACAGATACATTTTTATGATAGGTAATGTATTCTTTATATATAAAACATCACATTAACCTCAAAATCCCAAATCACATCAGCATATCGAAAGGATAAAACGCACTGATAGCTTTGAAGCTGCTTTCTGTAAACTTTAAAGTCCTAGATGGTTTTGAATAATTATAAGTATCAGGAAGAAAAACTGATGATCACATTTTATGTCTGACTCTCAGCCTTCTCCCCCCACAATTATGGGGTAGAGTAAGAATCATATGTCAACATGGAATCCGACTCTTTGTTTAATTTAGACACTTATTTTAATGTAAGTGCTTTTACTTTGGTAGCTGGCATGCAATTTTTTAAAATCGTGGCAAAATACACGTAACTTAAAGTTTTACACGTTAACCATTTTTACGTATATACTTCAGTAGGGCATTAAGTACATTCATGCTTTTTTCATCTTCCTCGACTGAAACTCTGTGCCCACGAAACACTAACTCCTCATTCCTCCCCTCCCCAGCCCCTGAGAGTCACCATTTTGCTTTCTGTCTCTATTCATTTGACTCCTCTAGGGACCTCATATAAATGGAATCATACAGTATTTTTCTTTGTGACTGATTTTCGTCATGTAGCATAATGTCTTCAAGGTTCCTCATGTGATAGCTTGTGATAAGATTCCCTTCCTTTTGAAGGCTGAATAATATTCTCTTATGTAGATATACTGCATTTTATTTATCTAGTCATCCATCGGTGGACAATTTATGTTGTTTCCACCTTTTGGCTACTGTGAATAGTGTTGCTATAAAAGGGATTATTATTTTGTAGGAGAGGAAAGTGAGGTTCAGAAAAGATCACACAGAAAATCAGTGCCAGGACCAGGATTCAAATGCTGGCCTGACGCAAATCCTACTCATTGGCTGGACTATTCATACTCCCTGGGAGCTTGGACTGAACCCACTTAGTAATGACCTCATGGAGAAAGCCTTCTCTTTATCTTACACAAACCCCAGGAGTCAGATAACTGGGCTCCTCTGATAGGGTGACATTTATGCCTGTTTCTGACCCAAAAGAAGATGTTGGGGTCTCTCTTCTCTCCTTGCCTGTGTCCTGCCTCCTAGGGCTTTTGTGATACCCTGGTGTCCAAAAGGGAATGTTTATTTTTGAGCAGACATCACCACTACAGCCCCCAGGAGGAGCTGGAGGGAGAAATAGGTCAGCGACTTCCTTCCATCCGCCTTCTGTTACCAGACATGTAGAAAGCAAGTACCTCATCAAAGCTTTGCACTACACTTTTAAAAACTCCTTTGCATCAAAGTGTGTGGGAAGATTCCTAAAAGTAACCCTATCTTTACCGCCTGCCCTTAAGGAATGCCAGCCCCTCCAACAATCACAAAAGTCAGAGGAATCAAACTTCTTTAAGGACTGCCACTAAACCTTCAAGTGCTATTTCAGCCACAAGTCACACTCCATTTTGTGTGTCAAGCGTGTCATAACCCAGGTGGTCATCTCACTAGGAGTGTGGGAAGGAACAGAAGAGGCAAAGCCACAACTCAGAGTGAATCCAAGGGTCACTTCTGGTGTGGGAGGATGTTTAGTTGAAGATGCTCCTGGTAAAGCTTGGGCAGATGGTGGTTCTGGAAGACTGTTGGCTGTCTGCCTGATAGCCAGGCTCTTCCCCTTCCTTCCCACTGGAAGATCTTTTCTCCCACAACAGAGGTTGTAAATGGCAGGTATTCACTTTCCCAACCTACCTTGCAGGTAAGAGTAGTCATGTAGGGTGGCTGAGTTCTGGACCATGATGCATAAGGAGAAATCAGCTGGAGGGCTTCAGGGAAAGGGTTCCCTGTCTTAAAAAAAGAGAACTTAGTGACGAGTGTCCATCCAAGTTTCTTGTCTTTGGACTTGGATGTATGAAGCAGCCATCTTACAACTATGCTGGGACAAACCTGAGGACGAACGTCAGCATGCTTAGCAAACTTGAAGGATAGAAAGTCTGGAGTCCTTGACACAGTCTTCGTGTCCTGTATAAACCCTGAGACCACTGTGGATTTATGAAGTGAGGTCATAAAAATCCTTATCACTTACTTGTTGTACTTGCAGCCAAAAGCATCCTCACTGATTCTGTATCCCGGAGGAGATTATGGGAGAGCAGAGGGCAATTGGACTCAAGTAAGGCCAGAGACATGAGGCTGGAACCAGAGTCCATGTTGCACAAGCTCATGTCTGAAGCAAGAAAAACTCAGGCTCCACCTCTTGTGCCCACATGAATAAAGAGCTTGACTAGGAGAGAGAGTCCCTGACAAGCCTCAAGCTTGTCGGTATAGGCTAAACTAGACTGTGCTGTGATATCAAAAAATCCCCCACCCTCAGAGGGCTAGCCAAACAGAACTTTCTTTTCTGCTCACATTAGATGTTCGACATGAGTTGGCAAGAGCTTGGCTCGCTGTAGTCACTCAAGGCCCGAAGCCGGTGGCAGTGCTGTCTCCACACATGCTCCCATGGTCACTGCAGCCGTGGGATGAGAACAAGGTGAATTGCACAGTCTCCTAAAGTTTCCGTTGGCCACTTGTAACTCTAGTGGGGATGGGCAGCGCGGCCTTGCCACGTGCCTGGAAGGAGGGTCTGTTTGTTGACCCAATATCTGTCAGTACTGGTCTCTAGCGGAGACCTAGCTTTTAGGTGTTGATTTCTAAGCTCATGGCAGAGCCAGAGGTGGGCCATCTGTTCTAACCCCACCCTCCACCACCCTAAGCCAGAGATATACGTCACTGGCTCAGGGGAGCTATCCAGCTCGCTAGAAGGAGGAGAGAGGGGACTATGAGTCCCTTGACTCTGCTTTCTCGTAGTGCTCTGGGGAGCTGGTGGTTCTCCAGAGTGAAGTGGCCCCCTCTTCAGTTCATCCAGAAACACCAAGGCTCCCAGCCATCTGGCAGGTTTCCTCAGCTTCCCACAGAAGCGGCAATGGACAGGGGACAATGAGTGGCTTAGTGGCAACTCACATACTCCAGGTAATCGATGGCCAGATGGGGCTCCCTCAGATGTCTGGGACTGTGGAAGTTTCCAAGACCTAGTCTTCATATCACAGAGGCAGGGAGGCAAGAATGACTCAGGCAGAATTTCCCGACACTCTGCCGAGATGGGGGTGCAGAATCGAAATTAAGTTGATTTAGAAAAACAAAAAAAGAGATAATATTTCTCGCATATCTAGATTATGGTCTAGGATTAATAATAAGAGGAAAACACAACTTTCCAATGTGCTGAGGAGCTTGGGCACAGTGGGAGAGAAGGCAGAAGAGAGCCCCCGAGTTACATGGGGGAATCACGGGCTCGAAATGAAGCTTTTCATTTTCTTCATCCACCATCAGAGACTACGATCTCCCTCATTGAAGAGCATGAGGCCTACGTCAATCGGCCACCTCTCTGTTTTTGGAGAGCAGTTGGGCTGTGTCCAGTAAACAATGCAGCTGTTAGAATTCAGCAACCACAACAGCACAGTGCTCAAAATTATATATGCAAAGATGTTCTCAAATAGGTTTCCTCCTCTAGCCTTCCTCTCGCAGGCTCAAGCCGGCACCTCTCCCCAGGCCAGTGCTCTGAGCTTCCCACACAAGGCCCTGGGACCCGGCCTCTCAGCCACAGCCCCACCTTCCTAACGTGCTGCAAAGTTTGTCCACCAAACGGGCTGACGGGCTCCTCTCTGTGCCTGTTTGTAGGCTGCTCCCTCTGCTCTGCCGCAACCTCATGGCCTCCTTTTCCAGCAGGAAACTCTTCCTTTGAGAATCTGCCCTGAAATGCCCAACACAGTCACAGTCGCTCCTGCTCTGGGCTCTCCCAGCACAGTGTACACCTGAGTGGAACACGAATTCGCATATTGGGTTGTAAGTTTCAAAACGAGTCTTTCTCCTCCACTGATGAGTTCTTTGAAGGTGCAGGCTATGTCTGCTATCTCTATATTTCTGCCATTTTGTAAGATTCCCAATAGTTCTCTCCAAGGATGTGCTTTCAGGCACAGGAGGCTCCTCATTCTTCCAGACCACCTCCTTCTGGTCCCAGTCACTGCGGGCTGAAGGTGCTGGAGCTGGAGACTTCTTCAACAGCAGAGGGACGGCGAGAGCAGTAAATCCTTTCATTTAGCTTGCTCAACGAAAGAACACACTATCGGACCACACGCCTGTACCTGTCACTTCCTGTGCCACCATGGGCAAATTGCAGTCTTGGACCTTGTTTCTCTTCTCGGTAAAATGAGTATAATC
>NW_011888972.1:5615-12011 GCF_000151845.1 Pteropus vampyrus | reverse complement strand
CCTCGATCACCATTACTGTCTCACCCATGATGCTCTTTCCTCGACACCACTTAGCGAGCACCTCTACTCTCATGCTTTCAACCAAGAGTCAGCAGACTTCTTCTTAAAAGGTCAGAGAGGAAATATTTTCAGCTTTGTGAGCCAAGAGGCAAAATCAAGGCTATTTATAGAAAAGTAGATTGTGGGTTTGATTTGGTCTGTGGGCTGTAGTTGTCCCCTGCTTCCAACTACCATCTCTAAGCAGAAAATTCCCCAGCAGACACCTCCAGCTGCAAATTCTCTGCATGGAAGTTGGCTGAGTTCTACAGTTGTGCTTTCAACTGCCCACCAGAAATTTATACTTGTCTATCCTGTGTTCCTCAAATTCGGTATGTTCAAAACAAAATTCATTCTCTCAAATCGCTTTGCCTTCCTGATTTACCTATTTTTGTTAATGGTATCATAATTATCTCAGTCACCCAGATTCAAAATCTCAGCCGCTCTGACTTTTCCCTCCTTCTCTAAACTATAGGCAGTGTTACTTCTAATCACCTCTTGAAAATCTCGCCTCTTCTCCACTCCATTCCGTTCGTCGTGGTCCAAGTCCTTAGCATCTCTTCCCTGGAAATGGTCACAGCCCTCTCCCTGGACTCCCTGTAACAAGATTTGCCATCTTAATAATTTTTAATTGTACAGTTCAGTAGTGTTAAATATAATGATGTTATTGTGAAACAGAGCTCCAAAAATTTTCATCTTGCAAATCTGAAACTTTATACCCACGAAACAACAAATTCCCTTTTCCCCTTTCCACCCCGCCCCAGCCTCTCATAGCCACCATTCTACTTTCTGTTTCTATGAACTTCACTCCTTTAGATACCTCGTGTAAGTTGAATCATGCAATATTGTTTTTGTTTGTTTGTTTGTTTGTTTGTTTGTTTGTGACTGGCTTATTTCACTTAGCATAATGTCCCAAAAGTTTAACCATGTTGTAGCATACCAGATTTCTTTTCCTAAGGCTGAATAATATTCTACTGTATTTGTATACCACATTTTCTTTATTTGTTCATTCATCGATGGACACTCGCGTTGCTTCTGTCTCTTGTCTGTTGTGAATAGTGCTACTATGAGCATGGGTGTACAAATATATTTTTGAGACTCTGCTTTCAAATCTTTTGGATATATACCCAAAGTGGGATTGGGTATATATCCAATTTTTTGAGGAAACTCCATACTGTTTTCCATAGTGGTTGTACCATTTCGCAATCCCACCAACAGTGCACAAGGACTCCAATTTCTCCACATCCTCACCAACACTTGTTGTATTCATTTTTTTTCTAATGATAGACATCCTAATGAGGTGGTATCTCATTGGGGTTTTGATTTGCATTTCCCTTACCATTAGTGACTTGAGCATCTTTTCACGTGCTTGATGCCCATTTGAATATCACCTTAGAAAAAATGTTTGTTCAAATTCTTTGCCCATTTTTAAATTGAGTTACTTGATTTTTTTGTTGTTGAGTTTTAGGAGTTCTTTATATATTCTGGATATTAACCCTTTACCAGATATATGATTTAGTATTCTTTAGGTTGCCTTTTACTCTGTTGATTGCGTTTTTTGATGTACAAAACTTTTTAAGTTTGATGTACTTCCATTTGTGTATTTTTGCTTTTGTCGCCTGTGCTTTTAGTGTCATAGCTAAGGATCATTGCCAAATCCAATGCCATGAAGCTATTCTGCTATGTTTTCTTCTACGAGTTTTATATTTTTAGATCTTACATATATTTACATATATTTTTAGGTCTTAATTTATTTTCAGTTAATTTTTGATATGGTATAAGGCAGGAATCCAACTTCCCTCTTTTGCATGTGGATATCCAATTTTCCAAACACTGTTTGTCGAAGATCCCTTGGACATAAGTGAGGGCTTATTTTTGAGTTCTCTATTGTGTTCCATTGGTCTATTTTTCTGTTGCTATGCTGGTAAAAATGTTTTGATTTCTGTGGTGTTATGGTATGTTTTGAAATCAGGAAGTGTGAGTCCTCCAATTTTGTTCTTTTTCAAAATTGTTTTGGCTATTCAGATTCTGGCTATTGAGATTCCATATAAATTTTAGAACAAATTTTTCTGTTTCTGCAAAAATGCTATTGGGCTTTTGATAGAGATTATATTGACTCTGTAGAACACTTGGGTAGTAGTTAGTCAGGGTTCTTCAGAGAAACAGAACCAATAGAATGTGTGTGTGTGTGTGTGTGTGTGTGTGTGTGTGTGTGTTTGCGCGCACGTGTGCACATGTATATACACGTTCATGTATATATACACATATATATGACATGATAAGGAATTGCCTCATGCAATCATGGAGGCTGGTAAATTCCAAGGTAATTTTTTTCCCTTGTTTCCAATTATAGTTGACATCAATATTATTTTATAAAGTTTCAGGTATACAGTGTGGTGGTGAGACATTTAGGTAAGTCCCAAGATTCGAAGGGTGGGTTGGCAAGCTGGAGACCCAGGAGAGCCAATGGTTTAGTTCTAGTCCAAGTTAGAGGGCCTAAGCACCAAGGGAGCTGATGTTTCAGTTGAGTCTGAAGGCAAGAAAATGAGTTGATGTCCCAGTCCAAAGGTTTCCACGCAGGAGGAATTCTCTCTAACTCAGGCCTTCAAATGATTGAATGAGGCCCACTCACATTAGGGAGAGCAATCTGTTTTACTCAGTTGGCTGATTTAAATGTTAATCTCATCGAGACACCCTCACAGAAACACCCTGAATAATGTTCGACCAAATATCTAGGCACATAAAACTAATCATCACAGTTAGTATAGACCTTTTAACAATACTGGCTTCAGTCCATGTACACAGATGCCTCTCCATTTCTGTGTGCTTTCTTTCATTCCTTTCATCAAGGTTTTGTAGTTTTCAGTATACGGATCTTTTACTTCCTTGCTTAAATTTATTCCTGAATATTTTATCTTTTCGATGCTATTATAAATGGCACTGTTTTCTTAATTTCCTTTTCATATCATGCATTGTTAGAGTCTAGAAATGCAACTGATTTTTGCTTGTTGATTTTGTGTCCTATAACTTTCCAGAATTTGTTTATTAGCTCTAACAGTTTATTTTTTGTGGAATATTTAGGACTTTCTACACATAAGATCATGCTATCTGCACAAAGAGATAATTTTCTTTCTTTCTGATTTAGATGTCTTTTATTTCTTTTTCTTGCTTAATTGCTCTGGCTAGGACTTCCAGTACTGTGTTGAATAAAAGTGGCAAGAGTGGACATCTTTGCCTCATTCCTTATCTTAGAGAAAAAGCTTTCAGTTTTTCACCATTGAGTATGTTAGCTCTGGGCTTTTCCTATATGACCTTTATTTTGTTGAGGTATGTTCTCTCTATTCCTGGTTTTTTGGTGTTTTTACCATGAAAAGATGTTAACATGCTGCATCACATTGATTTTCATATGTTATCCTTGTGTCCCAGAGATAAAGCCAATGTGGCCATGGTGTATAATCCTTTTTATTTTTTTTCTGGTATGTCTTGATTACTAATGTTCTTTTTTAAAAAATTAGTTTCAAGTATACAATACATCGGTTAGACATTTATATAGTTTATAAAACGATCCCCCTAATTGCTCCTTCTCTCCTTTGCCTTTACACACAGCCATTACATTACTGCTGACTGCGTTCCCTGTGCCGTGCTCCCCATCCCCGTGACCATCTATCAACTACTAATTTGGACTTCTTTAACCCTTCTCCCCTTCCTCCAACCCACGCCCCCTCTGGCCATCACCAGATTGTCCTCTATATTTGTGAGTCTTTTTTGGATTAGTTTGTTCTTTTTGTGCCTTAGATTCCACATATAAGTGAATCATATGGTATTTATCTTTGTCTGACTTATTTCACTCAGCATCATAACCTCTAGGTCCATCCATGCCATTGAAATTGGTAGGATTTCATTTTTTTAATGGCTGAGTAATATTCCATTGTATATATGAACCATAACTTCTTTATCCAATCGTCTATCGATGGGCATTTAGGTTGGTTCCATATCTTGGCTATTGTAAATTGTGCCGCCATGTATATTGGGATGCATAGATCTTTATGAATTATTGTTTTGGTTTTCTTTGGATAAATATCCAGAAGTGCAATTGCTGGGTCAAAAGGTAGATCCATTTTTAACTTTTTGAGAAACCTCCAGACTGTTTTCCATAGCAGCTGTACCCATTTGCAATCCCACCAACAGTGTATGAGGGTTCCCTTTTCTCCGCATCCTCGCTGACACTTGTTAATGTGCTGTTGAATTCATTTTGGTAGTATTTTGTCGAGGATTTTTGCATCTATATTCATCTGGGAAACTGGTCTGTAGTTTTCTTTTCTTTATGGTGTCTTCGTCTGGCTTTGGCATCAGGGCAATGCTCGCCTCAAAAAATGAGTTTGGAAGTATTTCCTCCTCTTTAATATTTTGGAAGAGTTTGTGAAAAATTGGTATTCTTTTTTAGATGTTTCGTAGAATTTCCAGTGTAGCTATCTGTTCCCAGTCTTTTTTATTGATGATGTTATTGGGAGGTTTTTAATTACCGATTCAATCTCTTATTTTTTATTGGTCTGTCAAACTTCTTATTTCTTCTTGATTCAGTCTTGGTAGGTTGTGTGTTTCTAGGAATTTTCCATTTCTTCTTGGTTATCTAATTTCTTGGCATACAATCGTTCATAGTATTTTCTTATAATCCTTTTTATTTCTATGGCTTCGGTTGTAATATACCCTCTTTCATTTCCGATTTTAGTTATTTGAGTCTTTTCTCTCTTTTTTTAGGTACTCTAGTTAAACATTTGTCAATTCAGCTGATCTTTTAAAAAACCAAATCTTAGTTATGTTGATTTTTTTCTTTTATCTCTACTTTAATCTTTATTATTTCCTCCTTTCTGCTAGCTTTGAGTTTAGTTTGTGCTTTTTCTAGTTCCGTAAGGTAGAAAGTTACATCGTTGATTTGAGTCTTTCTTTTTTAATGTACACATTTACAATTTACAAACTCTCTCTTAGCATTGCTTTCTCATTTTCCTCTGTCTCAAGGTGTTTTCTAATTCCTCCTGTGACTTTTTCTTTTACTCACTTGTTGTTTAAGAGTCTGTTGTTGTTAAATTGTCACATATTTGTGGAATTTTCAGTTTTCTCTGTGCAATTGCTTTCTGGTTTCATTCGACTGTGATTAGAAAAGATACTTCACGTGACTTTAGTTTTCTTAAATTTGTTAGGACTTGTTTTGTGGCCTTCCATGTGGCCTGTCCTGGAGAATGTTCCATAGAGCGTTTTCAGGTCTTTTGACTCCTTGTTGATTTTCTGTCTGGTTGTTTTATTCATTATTAAAAGTGCGATGGATATTGAAGTTTCTTACTATTAATTTGTCACACTTTATTTCTCTCTTCTGCTATGTCAAAGTTTGCTTCGTATATTTAGAAGCTCTGAGGTTTAGCGCATATATATTTATAATTGTTATATCTTCTTGGTGAATCGACCCTTTGGATATTATATAATGTTCTTGGTCTCTTGTTACTGTTTTTGATTTAAAGTCCATTTTGTGTGATATTAGCATAGCCACTCCTGCTCTCTTTTGGTTCTGTTCGCATGGAATATCTGTTTCCATTTTTTCATTTTCAGCCTATGTATGTCCTTATATATTAACCGAGTCTCTTGTAGACAGTGTATAGTTAGATCTTATTTTATTTTTATCCATTCAGCAAATCTATGTCTTATGGTTGGGGATTTGATTCCATTTACGTTTAAAGTAGTTATGAATAGGGACGGACTTACTATGTCACGTTATTGTTTTCTGTATGTCCTGTAGCTTTTCCCCTTCCTTTCCTGTCTTATTGCTTTCCTTTGTGTTTTGTTGATTTTCTTTTTAATATTAATATGCTTTGATTCACTTCTCATTTATTTTCGTGTATATTCTATAGCCATTTTCTTTGTCGTTTTTTTCTGCTCAATGTTAGAATGGTCATTTAGCATTCACGGAATGGCTGGCTGAGCTCCAGCCTTCATATCTGCCTTGAAAGCAGCAGAGATTCAGCTCTCCTGCCATTGTTTCTTTGTTATAAAATATGTTTGTACAAACATTTAGGCACTTTTCGGTGGTAAAGATGATACTCAGACTTTTCTTCTAGATTCAGCAGAATATAATGTCAAAGAATGGTACATCCAGTGTAGAATATGCAGCGGCACATGAAAACAAATGTTAAACAAAGAGCACTTAAAATGCAAAGAAATTTATAATAATAATTTTAAGTTTCATGAATTAGGATTGTTCTGATTTTAAAAAACTAAGAAATAAGACCACTGTGGAAAACGAATTCAGCTTCTGAAGGTATGAAAAGGAATGTAAGAAAATTAGCATTTTTGAGTCGTAAATACAAGCTT
>NW_011888972.1:3409-5565 GCF_000151845.1 Pteropus vampyrus | reverse complement strand
ATATTAACCGAGTCTCTTGTAGACAGTGTATAGTTAGATCTTATTTTATTTTTATCCATTCAGCAAATCTATGTCTTATGGTTGGGGATTTGATTCCATTTACGTTTCAAGTAGTTATGAATAGGGACGGACTTACTATGTCACGTTATTGTTTTCTGTATGTCCTGTAGCTTTTCCCCTTCCTTTCCTGTCTTATTGCTTTCCTTTGTGTTTTGTTGATTTTCTTTTTAATATTAATATGCTTTGATTCACTTCTCATTTATTTTCGTGTATATTCTATAGCCATTTTCTTTGTCGTTTTTTTCTGCTCAATGTTAGAATGGTCATTTAGCATTCACGGAATGGCTGGCTGAGCTCCAGCCTTCATATCTGCCTTGAAAGCAGCAGAGATTCAGCTCTCCTGCCATTGTTTCTTTGTTATAAAATATGTTTGTACAAACATTTAGGCACTTTTCGGTGGTAAAGATGATACTCAGACTTTTCTTCTAGATTCAGCAGAATATAATGTCAAAGAATGGTACATCCAGTGTAGAATATGCAGCGGCACATGAAAACAAATGTTAAACAAAGAGCACTTAAAATGCAAAGAAATTTATAATAATAATTTTAAGTTTCATGAATTAGGATTGTTCTGATTTTAAAAAACTAAGAAATAAGACCACTGTGGAAAACGAATTCAGCTTCTGAAGGTATGAAAAGGAATGTAAGAAAATTAGCATTTTTGAGTCGTAAATACAAGCTTTATACATACATGAAATCCCTTATAAGATGGACATTAATTATTATTCAATGGTAAACCTTGAAAATACAAAACAAAATCCAAATCAGTGGTCGTATAATAAAAAAAGTTATCTGCAATAAAGGCGAGGCAATAGATGCAGGTTCTGGCTCGTCAAATATTTCTTGTGCTAACATCATCTACAGAAGCATCTGGCCAATTTGTACCTAGTGACTCCTTATGCGTGCCGATGGGTTCAGGTAAAATTATACTACATGTAAACCTGTGAACAAAGCTGAAAGAGCATTCTCCATCTCCTTGGGGAGTTATTAGTATACGGTAGGAGAGCTAAGGTTTCATATCTTTGTTGCCTTATCATAATTCAAAATGCATTTCAGGGTGTGATTTCGATTTTGCCAAGATGAATATGTACCCTGAAGATGTGCCCTTACATATTGTTACACTTAACGATAATAAAATATAACTCTAGTTTGAGGAGCTGACACATACCACCCCAACTGTGGGATATTACATCATGGGACATAGTGTGGTCACCTTGCTTCCTGAGGAATTTTCCCCAAAGCTCTATGCACCAACTTCTACTTACATCGATTTCACTGGCGACCGTTTAGTTATGTGGTTAATCCTTCTTTGAGGGAGCCTGGGAAGTATGGCTTTTTAGCTGGCCATATTGCTGCCCCAACAAAATCAAGATTTGTTAATAAGGTAGAAAGAAAAAGAAAGATCTCAGGTAGGCAATTCTAACTAGCTGGGACAAAAAGGAATTTATCCTGTGCAGAACAAGGATTAGAGAAGCAGGTCTAGGCAAAGCTCTCAGAAACACTGCCTGAGCTGCCTGCCATCCATGTCAGCGAAACCGATGACTTCTGTCCAGCTGTTTTCCTTTCCTCATGTCACTTCGAAATCAAAACCTTCCATTTGTGCATCTTATTGGTGAAAACTAGTTCCAGGTCTGCAAGGCATGCTGGGAAATGTAGTTAAAGAAAATCCTATCTGAAGAAGGTGGGATTCATAGTAAGAGTGAGAGTAAGCATATTTCATTGATTCTAAAACACACGTTTTTCACATTTTCATGTGCCTGAAATCAGCGTACATTTGATAGTCAATGATAGTTGTTGGCCATCTGGCAGTTTTGTGATGTGGTCGTCATTGCTTATATGTACATGAACCCCCCTAAGAAGATGGAGAAAGTTCTTCATCGAAAGGTTGGAGTCTCAGTAGCTTGCAAGGAAATCCTGGAGCCAACAGCGAAGCACCCTGTCTATAAATGCTGTCCCATCAAAGAATCGCATAGGGTGCAAACCGAGCAACGCAGACAACGTTGAGTTGCAAAGGGACTCATAAGAGCTCTCCACTAAACATAAAGAGCTTCTAGAAATAAGTTAACTGATTTTTTTTTGCTTTTTTATGTATTCTC
>NW_011888972.1:0-2329 GCF_000151845.1 Pteropus vampyrus | reverse complement strand
CAGTCACCTGAAGGTCAGGGCTTCAACCCAGGAATTTTAGGGCAACACAGTTCAGTCTGTAACAGGATTCTTGTGAGAAGCTGATGAATGCTCCTTCAAGGAGACTCCTTCAAGGAGACATCACCTTCCATGACTTTGCACACGGTTTCAGGAAGTCTGTAGACCCCAGATTGCAAACACTGTTCCAGGCCACCTTCCTCTTTTTGCAGGTAGAAAAATAGATTCAGAAAGGGGAAGCGATTTTCAGCAGGTTAGGATAGAGCCAGGTCTCCTGATTCCTCACCCTATTAGGCCTCTTCCATCAACCATCAGGGTAACCCTAGCACACCACAGGTCCTGTGGACAGGGTCAAGGGGGCAGCCAGTCTTCGCCTGGGATGCTCAGGTTAGCAAGACTCTAGCCGTAACTGACAGCAATGGGATAGGTTTCAGTGCTTCCAACTAGGCGGCAGGTTGGGAAGAAGCTGCACCAACTTCAATATCCATCCACAAGAGACCTGATGTGAGGAGACGGAGGGGCTTCTGTCCCACCAAAGGACAAAGGGAGGCTAAAGAGGCACAGTCTTGAGCTGGCAGTGTCCCTCTAGCTCCCAGATCTCTCACTTGGTGGCCTGTTGGATTTCTCCACGAGTTCTAGCTCTAATTCTCTATACTTCTATGACTCTGGGGCAGGAATCCTGAAGAAAATCAGTTGAGGCATTTGGGAATTATGAGCAAAAATAGTCCCCCGCGCAATGTCTTCTAATGGTATAATAGAAGTAGGAATAAAGAAAATGTAGTTTAATGATATGAAAATCCCTAATGAGATTCTGAGAAGCCCCTTTAAATACTTAAACAGTTATTTAAAGTTTCAACATAAATGTTTCCTTTACTTCTGCTTCAGGCCCATCCTTAAGTAATGACGTAGATGGCAGCCGAACGTCCAATGAATGGGCCCAGAGAACGCAGCAGTATTTCCCACAGGAAATGCTATTTATCTTTGGGCAGAGGGAGCAGCCCCACAGAATCACTCAATGCCACAAATCAGTGTGGAGCCTTCCCTTAGGCTACCTTTGGGGTACACGACACTAGAAATCAAAGCGGGGATGTTCACTGTGGGGTGGAGGCTAACTTTTCAGGAAAATTCTTCCAGCTGTGCTCCTGCAAACAATGAGGCCTTGAAGGGCTGCATACACCGCCCCCCCAGTGTTTCTCTGCTCGTGGGCCCAAACCTTGGCTAGCACATCGATGGGCTCGGTTTCTGTCTGGGGAGAAAAAAGAGGAAGGAAAGAGTCGCTGCTGGGAAAGCAGGGGTGAAAGCTGGTGTCGAGATGTAAATGTCAAACAGGGAAGGGGGGTACGACCATCAAAACCGCCTCCGCCAGCAGCGCCGCTACCTTTGTTGGCACACGTAACCCCTTCAGTCCCAGTGGCTAAGCCGCTGACCTCAAAGAACAGGAGGCATGCCAAAGGTATGGCATCTGCCCCATACTTCCCAACAAACAGCCTTGGATGGCACTGCCCTCGGCTGGTCAAACATGTGTATTACAGCGCAGACATATGTTTTGAAATTCTTTGCCTTCATTTCTTTTTCTAGGGTTCTTGGTCTTCGGTCTCTGAGAGGAAGTGGGTGGGGTGGGGAGAAATCTTTTCTGAGAAATTGTGCAACAATTCTCTGGAGTTTCAGCACAAAGTCACAGTTATAATCTGAATGAAAACGTACCACCGAAATATGAAATATTTATAAAAAATTGAGATTGATATCATATAATTAATTATGTATAATTAAATACATTCCCAGTATTTTAGGTGAAATTTATGAGTTTTTGAAAATAAGCCTATTCATGTAAATTAAATAAGATGACTAATCACAATGACATCTGTTATAAATAAAGGAAAGCATTTTAGTTCTATTTCTGGTTATAACATAACTATGTTTATGCTGGGATGTTATTTCATTAGTGGTACTCTTTTCTCCCTTTATGGTGAAAGGTAACATAAGGAAAGTGGCAGTTTATTAAATGATTGTCAGGGGAACCTAGATATCAACACCCCCAGATCACAGAACACTGTCGGCATCCCCCAAAGCTCCTGAAGTTTCCTAGCCTGAACTCAGTACCATTTGTCCCCCAAAGAGGAACTGTACCTCCTTAATCTTGTGACCACCTTCTCTTCGCTTTTCCTCATGGTTTTATATCCAGTACAGGCACCTGTTATTTTCAGTTCCATGAATGGAATCATTCATTGTGTGTATTGTTTCTTGCTTCTTTCATTCAATGTTATATTTGTAAGATTCATTTTTATTCTTTGTGGTGGCACTTTGCACATTTTTTTTGTGATGAAATACTAGT
>NW_011888971.1:1970865-1972680 GCF_000151845.1 Pteropus vampyrus | reverse complement strand
GAGAGCTCGAGGAGGCGGAGGCGGAGCTCGGAGAGGCAGGGTGAGGGAGGGAGGGAGGCGAGGCCTGGGAGGGGGCCCTGGGGCCTGGGCAGCCAGCCTGGGTCCCTCCCACCACCATCCCTCCGGGGAACCACCGGTGGAGTGAGGTCTTGCCTCTCACGTGAGGGCTACATTTCTTTCTCTCTCTTCCTCTTCCGTGCAGTGAGTGGAGGGGATCATCTCAGATCAGGGTGCCCTGCCAGGCCCGTTAGGAAAGCTTCGTTTTCCAGGCAAATGGGAAGGTTTGTGAAGAAACAGAACCTGTCCTCAGCAGGCCGGTCCCACCCCTCATCCGCGCCCCGCCCTCCCCCCAGGCTGGGGGGAGCATCTGCCGCACACTCCCTGCTGGCTTCTGGGGCTTCGCTGGCCCATCCCTGATGTTCCTTGGCGTGTGGACCCTTAACCCCAAAGTCTACCTTCATCTTCACATGAGATTCTCCCAGTGTGTGTCTGTGCCCAAACCCCCGCTTTGGAAGGACACCTGTCTCCCCGGGCGAGGGACCCGCCTGCTCCAGCCTGACTTCGTCTGAATTGATTACCCCTGCCACCAGCTGGTTTCTGAATGAGACCAGATTCTGGGGTTCAGGTACTCGGGGATTAGGGCTTTAGCATGGATTTTGAGGACACACAATTCAGCCCGTATCATGGAGCAGTGCGGTGTAGCTTCTGCTGATTCTGCGGTGTGCCATCTGCATAAACAGAGGAAGGTGCCAGTTTAGGGTTAAGCTCTCATCTGTTCACCAACTGCCCTACAGATCCCTAAGTCCAGTCCCTGGGCCACAGTATGGCTTTTGGGATTTTTTTTTTTTTTTTTTGATAGAAATGAAACTAATTAAAAAGACGTAGGGTCGTAGGCACTTACCTGCAGTACCTGAGACCTTCGGCTAACTTTCCACCCATTTCCCATAAAAAAAGCCTGCGGTGGAACTGTCCTCCTGTGACCCCATCGTGCGTCTGCTGCAGCCTCTCACGAAGAGAGGAGAGCAAAGCAGATGGGCCCCCAGCCTGTCGCTTATGAATGCAGCGTTAGTTTAATCGTGATGAAAATTTCACATCTATTAACGTCTCCTTCAACCAGTCCGAGTTCAGTCTCCCTAAATACGCCAGAGAGCAACACAGCAACTTCCTTAAGCTACTATATCGAAGGAGAGACTCAAGAGCCTCTAAAGTGATGGAGTTTGCTCCTGGCTCACCAAAAAGGAGACCGTATGCTTCTCCGATTGGGACTGGGCTCTTTGCCAATAGATTCGCATCAAGACATTGCGACCCAAGTCCAGCCAGGCAGGAGGCATGCAGAGATCCGTCCTACCAGCTGTGTGACTTTGGGAGAATTACTCAGCCTCTCTGAGACATGTGTTCAAAACGTGTAAAAGAGAGGAGAAAAAACCCTTTTCAAGGTGAGTGTGGGTTACATGAAGTGGGGTAGTGAGGTCTGACATGCAGCGTGGGCGCAGAGCAGGCCGGTGCTAACACCAGATTCCTCTTACCCCGCTGCTGAGTAGGGGGTCTGGTCTCCTCCCCTGCTACCTATGAGAAGATGACAGCCTCCCAAGCACATGAGCTATTTGCAAATTTAAACTATTAATGTGTAATGGCGTTAGTGCATTTTTCATAAGAAACTAAAAATTGTATTGTGCGACTATTGATTCCAGAACTCTCTTGAGACAAGAATGTCAGCCTCAAATGTTCCATCCACGGTTCTTCTCATGCTTCTCCTGCCTGCCTGCCGCACAGCCGTGCTTGTCATGTGGTTATTGAAGCAGGAAATGGCCTGTG
>NW_011888971.1:1967682-1969420 GCF_000151845.1 Pteropus vampyrus | reverse complement strand
ATTCCCAAACAAAACCCAAAGAAGTGAGCGTCCTCGTCAGCAGGCTGGGTCCTGACAGCTGCGGAGGTGGAGAATGATGAGCGAAGCTGCCTAACAGGCAACGGTGCCGGGCTCCACGGCCCGCCGGCTGTCGGTAGCTGCCAGAACACGGGGCCAATGCCCAGGTAGGGTCAGCCGTGGTAGTGTCTGGGAGAGGCCACATCTGTCACTCTCCTGTGGCTTCCAGGGGCGCAGATTTCCTCTGTCATTCTAGTCACATTCTGAGAACTTTGGAGCCCTGGGCCCGCACGTGGGGGGCCTGGCAGTAATGATGGTGAGAGTGGCCAATGCCAGGCGGGAACTGCGGGTCCGGTGGCTAAGGCGGCAGGTGGCACTGTTCCTGTCCCTTGTTCTGGTCTGTTTCTTCCCTTTTTTATAAAACCCAAGCACTGAGCAAGCATGTGCCTCGCATGGGCACGCTGGAAGTCACAGCTGCTCTGGGCTGGGAGCTCCGAATTAGAAAGATTTTAATTAGTCCTCCTAAGTGCCAGTGGCTTTCGTTCAGTTATTCATTAGCTCTCATCCCACAAGCACTTAGAAAGTGCCCACTGTGTACCAGCGACTGGCAAAGTGACACGTAATAGTTTGGGAGCCAAGGCGATTATAACACGTCTCTCTCTCTAGGCCGAGCCGAGAGCTGGGGTCCTTCATGGGAAAACCGCCAAATTGTCACCTCTCGCAAAGGCAGATGGAACACACAGATTCGTGGCCCGACAGGAGTTCGTCACAAGAAGCACTTCCATCAGAGGAATTTCAAGGTCTTTAAAACCATTATAACAGCCCCCCGAGTCAGCAGATCACGTGCCTGAGAAATGCTGGCTTGGGGCCCGGGGCAGCCCGCAGTGGGCAGGGGTTGTTACTGGGTAACCGGGGCACTGTTACTATTGGGCAAACAGGAAGAGTGAAGCCAGCTCACTCCCCTGGGCGCAGAGAGGCCAAAAGAAAAATTAACCTGGGAACTGAACCCCGTGCCTGTGTATATTCGTGAAGAAAAAGCCGGGTCGTCCCCATATCTTCTCCCTGTGTGGCCAGAAGGCCTGGAAGCCACCACGCTCTTGGGACCCATCTCAGTTGTCCTGGAAGCCACCATGCTCTTGGGACCCATCTCCGCTTCGTACGTGTCCTTTCTGTACCTCCTCCGCCCGCCACCAGAGACCCTTTCTAGATGGCCTTTTGATCACGCTCCCTGCCACAGCCCTGCTCCAAATCCCTTACTCACAGGCTTCAGGGTGCGTCCCTAACTCCTAGCAGCCTCCACACGGCCCTTCATTGCCTAACCCTGCTCACCTCCCCAGAGGAATGCCCACCTTGTCCCTGGTCACCCCCTTCCACATGCACGCACGCACGCGCACACACCCCAGGCCGGGCTGTCTTCCTCTCCGACTTCTTCACCTGCCACAGCCCTCCTGCCTTCATTCTCAAGGCCTTTCCGTAGGATGCAGCATCTTTCTTTATGTCCCACATTCCCAACACACAGACACCAAGATTCGGACACCTGTCTTTCTTCCCCCCAAGGATAAGTGTCCTCTAGACCAGAACTGAATCCTCCGTGACTGGGTTTGGGCAGAGGGCTGTGCGAACTGGGAATGATTACTAACGTTACAGAGCGCTCCAGCAAACCGACCGCTGCTCATATATTAGCGCGCTTAATCCTCGTAGCCGCCCGCTGCTAAGGTTGTCTCCCCTGTACAGGTAATGA
>NW_011888971.1:1962583-1967567 GCF_000151845.1 Pteropus vampyrus | reverse complement strand
TGAAGGTCAGGAGTTTGGGCAAGGCAGAGTGAGAATGGTTTGAAGCCTCAGCCGGGAAGACACGAATGGCCTAGGTCTGGGGTCTTCTGGAATCTTCTCTATTCTCAGCACCTGGCTGGGATCACTTGACAGTGGGGCTCAGCTGAGACTGTGTAGGGAGCGCCTGCACGTGGCCTGGGCTAATTGCAACGTGGCAGGTGGGATCTGAGCAGGAGCACCTGGAGAGGAAGCGTTCCGAGAGGACCGGGCAGAAGGTTCAGACGTGTTCCAGCTTGTCCTCTGAAGCCATGCCACCTCTGCCACATCCCGCCAGTTGCGCGCGAGCCCCAGGAAGGTTCAGACGTGTTCCAGCTTGTCCTCTGAAGCCATGCCACCTCTGCCACATCCCGCCAGTTGCGCGCGAGCCCCAGGAAGCCCAGTTTCCACGGGATGGAGAAAGAGGCTCCACTTCTTGACGGGGAGTGACAAAGCCACATGGCAAAAGAGTGTGAGAGACAGGAGGGTGCATTGTGACCATCTTGGGAAAACACAACCTACGACGCACCTGCCGGCCCAGGCCTTCCTCCCTAGAAACTTCTTTGTCCCAGTTATAGTTCACCCTCAGGTCCCAAGGCGTGAACCTCCGTCTTCTATTGTCTCTCGTCTCTGTGAAGGGGAAACCGCACTGACGGGTGACATGCGAGCATTTTCTGGTGGACTAGGTTGCCGGGGACAAAGGTGGGTCCTAATCAGAGAAAGCCCAAGCGCCTCTGACGGTGGCCTCCTGGTCATTGGATGATAGGAGACGCTGCCTTTCACCAACTCTGGGCGTTTTGACCCGAACCCACTCCCCAGTTGCTATTGCGTAGGAAGCTTGTTGGGAGCCTGGGTTCCGGGGAGCCGCCCACAGGGCCAGGAAGCACCGGCATTTTTTGCAGGGTCCCCAGGTACGCGCACCTGAGTCTGAGGACACATCACGGTAGATGATGACCTTCCTGACCACCCGGCTAGCCCAGAAGCCAGGTAGGCGGGTGATGCTTTCACCAGCGCCTGGACGCAGCGTACCTGTTCTAAAGAATTTGGGCATCCGGGTTGTAACTTGGACCCATGGACCAAGGACCAGTAGCTACTCGTGCTGGGGAAAAAAGTGCGCATTCAGCTTGCTTAGCTGCTGTGTTCCTTTGCCGTGGCCAGCAGGAGAAGGGTGGAATGCAGGCTCTTTGTGTAGCTATAATTCCTCATAAAAACTCAAGAGGACGGGTCCGAGCATTTCCTCAAGGACCACTTGCCTTTCAATGACCCTCCAAAAGGAGATAGAAGGACCTCCCTCTGACTTCCTGTCCCTGGCCGTGGGCAATGTGAGCAGGGCGATTTCACAGTATGTATGGTGGCACCCTTTGTTTTTAATGGGAACCCACAAAAGTTTGAGCTAGTACATTTAAATATTTTAGATATTCCTAAAACGCCAACTGGCTGAACCATTCTTTCCAATTTGGTGTGAATCTTGCAAATGCCAAGTATAAGCAGTTTATTCATAACTGAGCAATAAACCAGGAAAGAGACACGCACTGGGCAGGCAGGGGTGGGCCATAACTCCCGGGCACGACATGCCGCGTTGTCGCTAAATTGTCGGCTTGTCTCCCAGTGCGATAATGTGGCTGCGATCACCTGAGGCAGGAAGGTGTACTCCTGGTCTTAATTAAGATAACATTGGCTTATAACACTATATAAGTTTCGGGTGTGTATGTTTGTGCTCATCAGTTTATACACATTAAAATCTTAGATGAGAGAGAGAGATGATAGGTGATAGAAGATGATGATAGATGATGACAGAGATGATTGATATAGATAGATAGATAGATAGATAGATAGATAGATAGATAGATAGATGATAGATGATAGATAGATGATAGATAGATATAGATGATAGATGATAGATAGATGATAGATAGATATAGATGATAGATGATAGATACATAGATGATAGATACATAGATGATAGATACATAGATGATAGAGGATAGGTAGATTGATAGATAGATAGATAGATAGATAGATAGATAGATAGATAGATGGATGGATGGATGGATGGATGGATGGACGGACGGACGGACGGACGGACGGACGGACGGACGGACGGACAGACAGACAGATAGATAGATAGAGGGAGGGATGATAGAAAGACAGAATGGATTCCCAGTGTGCTCTGGACTGTGAAACAGAGAGCCGCACGTGGAGCGGGTTCACAGGGCCGAGGATGCTTTGACCCAAAGTGTTTGCCCAGCTGGTCCACTAATAAGTAATGAGGGTCCAGGGAAGCCTTTGTGGCTTTGACTTCGGTTATGTAAATTAACTATGTCCACAAACTCCAGAGATTCCAAAAGGCAGTCAGCCCTGAAGTTTGCCCCCAGGGACCTTGCCCCTCACCCCCTTCTGGGGTGCTTCCCTGCCATGTTCCCAGGCGCTGGCCCCCGGGGTGTGAGCTGAATAGGAACCCCCCTCCAAGGGGGCCACAGCTGGAGCTTTGGGCTGGCCTGCGGCAGTTCGAACCCTCGTGTCGCACAGCATGTATCCGAACTCGAGAGCGCGTGGCCGGGCTGCGGTGCGGATGGCCTGGGTCCCGGGGCTGGACGGCATCCAGCGGCACGAAGAGGAACGAGGCTCTGCCGCGTCCTTTCACGTGTTGGAGGGCCCACATCGCCCTACGTTTGGTGATTTGCTAGAAAGACGGGCAAGATGCCAAGGAGTTGTACTCGGGGCTGAGATTTATGACCTCGAAGGGTGCAGAGCAAAAGCGGCAGGGCAGGATTCGTACGGGCGGAATCCAGAGCGGGCTCGCCCAGGCTCTGCCGCCACGCATCCTCACCTGAGCCCACCGAGGTGCGCGTTTCCTCCGGCAGAGAGCTCCTGGTCACGCGGGGAAGGCCTCTGCCCGGGGGCGCGCATGCCGGTCTCAGGGCCCGAGCTCTTTACGAGGAGCTAGTCATATAGACACATCCTGCTACCAATCACCCGTGGCGACCAAAACTCAGGACGCCAACAGTGAGTGAGTGCACATCATCAGTCTTGCCGTTCGTGCAAAGCCATCTTGACACACAAGAAGGACGTGGTCCATGAATGGACACAACAAAATCATCCATCACTGACATAAACCTTCAGACAGCCACATTCCCAAGGGTTGGTCAGGGGTCGGTCATGGATCCAGTTTTCCTTGGAGACATGCAAGGAGCAAGGAACCAGACCTTTCCACCTATTTTAACATTGTCTAAGTGATCGTCGGCCTACAGTTGCAGATGCATCCAGATGGCTTGGAGCTCGGACAGCCTCAGGAAACCATTTTCTGGCCATTGGGCTTCGTTGCTGTGGTCCTGGTTAGTGTAAAATGGGGAATAATGCAAAAAAAAAAAAAAAAAGGCACACACATGGCCTGGTTTCAAATCTCTGCTTTATGTGCATTCTTAAGAAAATCGTGTCACCTCCCCAAGCCTAAGGTCATATGCGTCCCATCACGGGAGTGTTTGTGAGATCGCTGAGTTCGGTGATGTACCATGTAGGTTCTTACTCCTGCTCATTTGTTTGACAGCTGTCTTTTCTGCTGGCCCCTCACATCTGAGAGGATCTCGAAATCCACAGTCCTCACTTAGAACTGATTCGAGAAATCAGCACCAACCGCCTCGAGGCCATTTGCTGATTTTTTAGAGGATTTATCTCTGCGAAACTTGCCCTACTTGGCACTTTCTACTTGCACAAAAATCTGTATTCCTTTTTAGAGTCGTCTGTAAACCCAGTTTATCTCATTTATTGGTCATATGTTATGATATTGAAAACAATCCATTTCTTGGCAGGGGTCATTTATTCAGCAAATATTCACAAAGCATTTCCAGCAATAGGAAGAATTATTGCTCAGCAAATATTTGTCGGACGCATATCTGTGCATGTACCACGTGTGAGCAGGGACAGGAGAGATGGCTGACTACAGATACTGGGGTGCTGCTCGTGGAGACTTCCATCTGTGTGCTGAGAAGGGTGACAGCTGTCCTGGTTTGCCTGGCACTGAGGGCTTCCCGGGATGTAGTATTTTTAGTGCTAAAAGTAGGGAAATCCTGGACGAATTAGACAGATCACTCTCTCGCTAAGACTGATACCAAACAATGAACTTCACTGTTAATTACTCATTCGAATTGTCATTGCTGTAAGGGAGAAGCACAGGATGACAAAGGGCTGTAGACTCAACAACCCAAGGGCCACCCAAGCCACTGCCTCTGGCACCCGATAGAACCACCCTTGGGGCAGACACCGCCCTCTGGGACACCAAGGCCTGTTGCTGCTGGAAAGGAGGCCAGCGCCTCAATGTGCCAAACCTGGTTGATAATCAACATCAGCCACCCAGGTCTCTCCCTTGAGGCCACTGCCACCATGAGTGCAGCCCCGAGGTCCCATTAAAGCATGGCGAGGTCCCTGGAAACCACAAACCCCTCCCACAATGGACGTCTTCCTACCGTCTGCGCTACAGATTCACAGAGATTTTTCTCCATGCGCCAACGACAGAGAAGTTAAGGACCAGAGGTGCCCCCCGCCCGGGGCCCTGGAGACACGGCCCTCACAGGGTGGGGGTGGGGGTGAGCCCAGCCTGACCACCCACCCACCCACTTCCTGCCCCAACCCTCCTCCATGGCCCGATCCTGGGCACTTTACATTTTCCGTATTTTGCAAAGTTTCCATAAATAGACTTGCATGTTTTATAATCAGAAGAAAAAAAATTATTTTAAATGAACAAATAAGAGATTCTCGTTTTGCCAAAATGTACCCCAGTTGCCTCTTTCCACCCGTAGTGTGGCCACAGCCATAGAACAGAGAATGTCGTCATGAACCTCATCTATTCTGTCTTAAATTATCGTTTTTAGGATGAGCTGGGGAGGAAAATCAAGAGGAGTTTGGGAACTAAAATCTGTTTTGTTCCCTTTTTCGCCATTTGAGGCCGTGTCCGAGCCGACTCTCCTGGACT
>NW_011888971.1:1959929-1961768 GCF_000151845.1 Pteropus vampyrus | reverse complement strand
CTCATCTATTCTGTCTTAAATTATCGTTTTTAGGATGAGCTGGGGAGGAAAATCAAGAGGAGTTTGGGAACTAAAATCTGTTTTGTTCCCTTTTGCGCCATTTGAGGCCGTGTCCGAGCCGACTCTCCTGGACTCGGGCTGTGCTGAGCCCCGGGACCCGCTCACAGCGGCTTTTCCTCCCTAATCCCCGGGTTTAGGATGCGAAACACGGCCGTTCTGATTTCATTAGGCCCACAGACTGTTTTTGCAAATACCTAGACGGTCTCTTGAAGGAGCCTGTTAAAATGAACATCATTCAACGTGTTCGAAACGACCCACGAGGAAGAAGTTGTGACTGGGTTCTGGTCTACCAAGCCCCGTAAACAGACTGCCAAGGCAGATAGGGCCCTGAGAAGCCCTGTGACGTCGCTGACTCCCCTCCTGGAACGATTCCATTTCGTTCGCTCGAATCGTGTGAGATGTAATGTGTGCCCAGCCTTTTGTCACCAAGTGTTTATTCAGGGAGGATGGAAGACGGCCGTTTTGTTAGTGAACGTTTTTGGCTGAATGTATAAGAAATCTGGGGAGGCTCGTCCCACGCAGAAGGGCACGGTGGGGGATGGGGAGGGCGTTGTAGGGGGCAGAGCGGGGCCTCCTGGGCAGCTGGGACCACACTGAGACTCTCCCCTGGGCTTAGCTTGGCCCCCCGCCTGAGTTCACTCTCTCCCGTCCCAGGCCAGGCTCTGGCACCAGCAGGGACGCTGGGTGCTGAGCACCAGAGGACGACTGGGATTCTGTCTCTCGCCCCCAAGCTCAGAACTCCCAGCGAAGGGCTGTGGTTGGCCCCGCTGGGATCAGGTGCCCAGCCCTGAACAGTCTGAGGCGGTCACATGAGTGGAGTCTGTAAGATCGCGTCAACCCCAGTGGCACCTCGTGGTTATGGCAAAAAGGAGACGCATTTCTCAGGAGAGGATGGATATTATCCTCAGCCTGTGCCCACCACGGACAGCCCTGCTCCAGCAATCTCCCAGGCTTCCTGGGGAGAGGCTCGGATAAGCAATGTGCGGGGTGACAGCCACATGTCACCCTGAAGCACGAGGACTGCTCTTCACACACGGCTGCCAGGAAGGCTTCGTGCAGCCTTCGACAGCCCACCGCGGGGAGAAGGTAGAGCCAGGAGCTGGGGAGGGGTCTGGGGAGAGGGGCTTCTAGCTCACAGGGGGATTTGCCGGGTGCGAGGGGTAGCTCAGGGAGGCGGAAGACCCTTTCATCCTGGCCAAGGGCCAGTTCTTTCTCTGGAATATGTGGAATCTGCAGGATTCGAACACCTCCACACCTGCTGAGTTAACCCTCTCCTGTGCAGGGGAAAAAAATGGTGAAAGTCTGCAGCTTAGTTAACGGTCTGTACCAAGGCTGATTTCCCGGGTCTGAGCATTGCGCTGTGGCATGTAGATTTCAGGAAATGGTGAAGGGTATATAAATCGTCACCCGAGGGTAGAGGAGGCAGAGGCTGAGGGGTGAGTCACAGCCAGGACTGAGATGCAACCCCCCAGGGAGAAGATGCGGAGAGCTTGCTTTCCTGCCACCCCGCAGGGGCTGTGTCGCCCACTGGGGTGGCCCTGTGCCCTCGGGGGCTGGGAACAAATCTCTGCTCCATCGGGGGAGGGGGACGGCCATGGGCCTCTGCTCTTCTCTTCCTGGGACACTGCCTAGGGCGCAAACAGATGCTCCCTGATGCTCTTTCCCCACCCGGCCTCTGCCCCCACCTGCCCCGATGTCTAGAGTGTAATCTGTGCGGTGACATTGTCCAGGTTAACTGGGGAGCCAGCCTTCCGGAGACAGACACACCCGCCAGGCTGT
>NW_011888971.1:1949610-1957589 GCF_000151845.1 Pteropus vampyrus | reverse complement strand
GGTGCTGAGCGAGACAGGGAAAAGAACGAGGGGAAGAAGCGGCTAAAGGAAAATCCCTCCGGGCCTCCCTTGGGCACTGTCTTGAACTGTCCGCCCCCCCCGCTTCCTCCCAGCCCCGCCCCACAGCACTTCCCAGCTTCCTCTGCTAGTCCATGTGGCCCGTGCCCGAGTTCCTGCCCACAGGATGTGTGCGGGTGTGATGGGTCTGGCCTGGCCCCTGCGTCCTCCATTCTCGTCCTGTCTGCAGCTTGATTCAGACGAGCTCGGGGACCTGGGAACCCCACCTGGTAGACGCAGGGACCTTGGGTCCCCAAGTCACTGCTCAAGCGGGTACCACCGGCTTGGTCAGTCTCACTCACTTTGAACTTCGCATGAGTGAGAAACTTATATTCTGGAAAGCCAGTGAGGTCACAGCTTATCGGACTAATACACAAATGTTCTCTGAATTTCTAAACTATCTAACTTCAAGGCAGTGGAGCAAGAGGTTCTTAAATGAAGAAAACCAAATTGAGCAAAAAAAAAAAAAAAATTACTTCAAAAGATATTCTGTGCACTGGGTTGAAACATGTCTCCCCAAAGGTCACGCCCACCCGGAACTTCAGAATGTGACATTTGGGAATAAGGTCTTTATAGATGTGACCAAGTTAAGACGAGGTCATCTGGGATGAGGACAGGCCCTGAATCTAACATGACTGGTGTTCTTGTGAAAAAGAGAGAAATGTAGAAACAGAGACACCCAGGAGAAGGTCACATGGAAACAGAGACAGAGACCATTGTGATGCAGATTAAACCAAAGAAGGCGAGAACTGCCTGTGGCCACCAGAATTAGGAGGGGAGGGAGGGTCTTTCTAAGAGTCTTCAGAGGAAGTGTGGCTCTGCCACCACCTCGATTTGGGACGTCCCACCTCCAGAACTATACCAGAATGAATTTCTGTTGTTTTAGGCCCTCCAGCTTGTGTTACTTTGTTATAACAGCCACAGGAAACTAATATACTCTGTAATCAAAGCTTCATGTAATTCTAAGAAACAGTGCTATTTTTAGCCCAGTTCTAGGCCATGTGCTCTTCAGAAGCCATCGTCCTGAGCTTATGCTTCCAGCTGGAAGATGTGGGCACAGATCTCTCCTCTCAGCCTTCCAGAGAAATTCCCTTGGGGTCGGGTTGCCAGGAGACGTCCAGAGCAGATGAGCTCCGCACTGTGGAAGGATACGGGCCTTCAGACTCCTGGCCAAGGCCTAAGTGCCCTTGAAGATGATTTGGCTGCCTTCTGCGGTGGTCTGTGTGACGGAGTGAGAGGGACGATGCGAGCTGGTGGATGAACTCTGTGACAGGCCGGACACATGCATCCGCTCCCCCTCACTGTGGCCGCCCCCAGAGCCCACTCGTCAGCCTGGGCCACATACGTTCTGAGGCTTGCTGACCAGAACCAGCTCGCTTTCCGTTATCATTCTAGTCCTTTCTTGACCTGCACTTCAAGCTTTCAGAAGTGTAACAAATGATACATGAGATGGCTTCCTGAATCAAAGTTTAAAAAAACAAACATATCGTTAGGCATACTAGCTCATCAGGCTACCTCGGGAAATGCCACGATGAGTCTTCTCTACCAAACGCATCTTTCCGAAAGCGAGTGATCGCTCCGTGTGCTAGTTCGCTGAGGCTGCCATAATAAAGTGCCACAGACTGAGCGGTTTAAATGACAGAAACTGTCTCACGGTCTTCAGGCCAGAAGTTCAAGATCCAAGTGAGGGCAGGATCGATTCCTCCCGAGGCTGTGGGGGCAGCGTGCTCGCTCTCCTCTGGCTTCTGAGGGCCTGCCAGCGATCTTGGGTGTTTCTTGGCTTCTGGATGCATCACCCCAGTCCTTACATGGCGTCCTCCCCGTGTGCGTGTGTCCGTGTTCAAATTTCCAGCTTTCATGAGGACACCAGTCATATCGTACTAGGACCCACTCTATTCCAGTGTGACCTCATAGTAACTAATGACATCTGCAGTGACCCTATTTACAAGGTCACATTCTGAGATACTGGGAGTTAGGGTGGAATTGTGGTGAAGGGGAGACACAATTCAACCCATCACACTTCGCATAAATTGTTTCTCTTAAAACCTGCACTTAATACATCGGATCTGCTTTAAGTGGGTGTAATAGACGTAACAGTAAAACAGTGTATAAAAGTATCCGTTGGTATAACCACTTCGGAAAACTGAAAGATTTTAAAAAGCTAGACATAGACAGTTCTCCGTGACTCTGAATCCATTCCGAGGCAGACACTGAACGGACATGTGTGCGTGTTCACCAAAAGACAGGTACCAGAATCCAGATCACGGCGTTCCTGCTAATTGCCGAAACTGAATGGGAGAAGATGTCGTGAGTGCTCGGTGAACACGCACGTCTCAGCAATAAAACGGAGTGAACTCCAGCCTCCCCGACACAGACGGATGGCTCTGTCGAGCTCGGCGTTGAGCGGAAAAGTCAGAAGCTACTGCTTCATTCCATTCACACACCCTTCAAAACCAAGCAAAGGTGTTGGGAGTCAGGGCAGTGGTTAGCCTTGGGGGTGGGGGCTAAGGGGGTACATGGGACTGGGATGGGGGGCATTGTGTCTGTTGCTGACAATGTTCTGTTTCTCCATCTGGGGTGGTGGTTGCAAGGCTGTTGTCCGTTTGAGAATATTCCTGGAGCTAAATTTACGACGCATGCGCTTTTGAGTGCGCAGGTTATGCTCAATGGAAAGTTTAATTAAGGAAAGTATACCCCACCTCTATTAATTACTAGCGCAATGATTTAGGGCCAGTTCTATAATATCACTAAACTCTGATATCTTTTCACTTGTCAAATGAAATCATAAGAATACCGAGAGGGAGCAAAATATGCCACCCCAAAACATGCCATTTTGGCCTATCGGTTATTTTGAATTAAAGTTATTTTAGAAAAAGCCATTGCAAGAAGGACACTCTGACCCTCCTCTGTCCCCCTGAAAACAAGAGGGTAGAGGCATCCTTATCACCAGAGATAGGGGGTTCAACACGCAAGGCTACATAGACAGACTTTGCTACTTCTCGTTTGTTACGTCTTCATTACTACCCCAAGCCCAAACGCCTTTGTTTTATTAAGTCTGCACAAATAATTGTTTCTTTATCTATAAAAGGTTTAAAAGCAATCTGCTTTGGCCACTTCTTGTAGCCTATCTCTGGGGCTCCCATACATACAAAATTGGATTTGATCTCCCGTTAGTCTGTCGTGTCAATTTAAGTATTAGACCAGCCAAAGGCAAAAGCCCTCTCCCCTGCAGAACCCACTCTGATAGAGTCGATGTAAGAAATAGTCTAGTGCCTGATATATAGTAACTGCTCAATAAATAACAGCATTTTTGTTTAGCTAGGCAAAATGAATCCTTGGTGACGGAAGGATAGGGGTCACCTTTTGGGGGTGATTCCTGGGGCGGGGCACGAGCAGGGCTCTGGGGTACAGGTGATGGGCAGAGCTGAGTGGTAGTTGCAGACAAGTGCTCACTGTGCAATAAGTCTTCCAGCTGTGCACCAGATGCGTGTGCTTTTCTGCAAACAGGCTATACTTCAATTTCAAAAATTACGAAAATGAAAACGAACGTGTCCGTTTAATAGATGGTGAGGATTAAATGAGATAAGGTATGTAAAGCATTTAATTTAGCACAGTGCTTCTCACTAAGTAAGAGCTCGGTGACCTGCTGCCACAGCCTCACCGGCCCCTATTCGATGTGCTTTGGTGGTTTTGGCATCGAGGCTGGGGGGCCTCAGGGAGATGGGGCGTATCCCGAATATCGTTTACCGGCCTGGAGCAAACACGGAGTAACTATGTAGCTATGTACACCGTACACTGCACTCCAGAGAGGAATAAAGAAAGTGGGTAAATAGCCCATTGCCTCCAAATATACCCCCAAACCGACCATTAAAAAAAAGGTCTTCAGAATTGTGGGTAAGGGATGGCGTCCTTATATCGCCATCATCGTGACGTGGATGACGTAACGCGTTCTGAGATTAGATATCGGGTCGTTTGTGAAATCCACAGGCATATTTTTTTTTCCAGTCTGAGGCAGTGTTTCCCACTTGACAAAGAACTGAACATTGGAAAGGAAACGGGAAGTACCTCCCCGGATTTGACAAAACAGACGCTGTGGTTCCCGCCGAACCACAGGCCACCCCGCCCCGGCCACTTCTGTGAGCAGCCGCGGCACGGCCATGAAGCCAGGACCCCAGAGACTGCCCCGGCACCCCGCACAGACTCCCCCAATCTGTGCGCATGTGTCCTGGGCCTGGGCAGCCCGGCTGGGGCGGCCTCAGGCATAAGGGGTGTGTCCAGTGGGTAGAGATGTCAGATTTAGTAGCTAGAAATGGAGGACGCCTGTTAAACGTGAATTTCAGATCAACAATAAATAGTTTTCGTGTATTTCCCATACTATATTTTTGATGTATTTATGGTAAAAATTCGTGGTTCATCTGGAACATAATTCATTAACTGGAATTCAAATTTAAAATGCCCTGCATTTTATCCGGCAACCCTCAAGTGGGGGTGTCTCCAAGACTGGGCTGTCAGTAAAGAATAAGAACCTAGAACGGCCTGCTTACCTGTGTCTTTCTCACCCCCCGCCTGGTTTCCCAGCCCCTCCCCTGCCTCTGGAGTCAACTGCCATCCCGTTTTGTGGGCGCCCTCGAAAGAATAGGCTCCTTACTCAGTGGCTCCTTACCCACACGCACGGCTCGGCACCTCATTTCTCCCACCAACGACATGCCTCGGAGTGCCTCTGAGCTGGTCCTTAGGGAGCAAATGAGCTGGTCCAGGAAGAGTTGGGCAAGGGGTGCTGGGGGAGCCTGGAGCTTGTCCGAACTCTGACGAGGGGAAGTTCTAACATCTTCCTTCTGTACCACCATCGTGTGTGGCTGAGCCTCCACGGAATGCACACCCCGCTCCGAAGACACTGCCTCTGAAACATAAGCAGAGCTGATCATCGGGGCATTTCGGGGTCTTCCCATACTGGCAACCGATAGTCCTGGGCCTCTCTGTGAGTTTCCCGTGGTCCCGTGAGGTCTCGGAGTCCTGTCCTCATTGAATAAGCAGTGATGGATGACGAAGGAAGCAGATGCTCCTGAGGGTCTACTGCCTGCTGAGTCTGTCCTGCTGGGAGCCGAGAGGTTGGCATTATTCGTGAGGACACTGAGTCTCTTGTCAAGTTGATGTGACATTCTCACTCAAGGCCACATAACTCATCATCATCCAAGCTATAAACCCAACTTGGGGCGATTCCAGAGCCCACGTGCTTCCCACACTGCCTCCTTTATAATTAGAAACAAATTGTGGGGTTCTCCCGTCCGAGGAGGGTAACCCACAGACTTAAATTTTCACTATTGTATAAATGGATGACACGAGACCCTCTCCTACAGGCTCTCCAGAGGACAAAGCTAGATCACAGAACAGAGACCCCTGGACCCCAAAGGTCGAAGGGCACCACAGACAGAGGAATTGGAGACAGTGCATGTGTATTTCATGGTGTTGCCAAGGACCGGCCCTTTATTTGCTGTAAACCCGGTGCCGTCTTGAGGGAGTTGGGACAATTCTGAAGCAGCGTTCCACAGACGTCTCTGTCCTACGCAGGGGCTTTCCCTGGCTGATTTCAGCTGGGCAGAATCACCCCCAACGAAACCTCAGCATCATGAATTGAAGCCTAAAGACCTTCTTATCCAGCGGTCTTCAAACTTTGCTGCCCATTACAATCATCTGGGAGCAGGGACAATGCCCAAGCCACTCTCCACTAATTAATAGGACCTCGGAGTGGGATCCAGGCACGGGCGCTTTCAAACTCGCCCGTGATGCAGACACACAGCGAGCCGCTCTCTCCGTGATGTGCCCTGCCCCCTCATTCCCACGTGTGTCAAATGGCCCACAGACCTGGTGAAAACACAAATTCTGAGCGAGGAGGTGGGGGCGGGCCTGAGATCCTGCATGTTGAGTAAAACTCCCAAGCTCAGAGTGAAGTGCGTCACCTGGGCACTGGTTAGACCTGTGGAATCTCAGCCCTGATACCTACAAACGAATCAGAATCTACATTTCAACGAGGCCCGAGTGAGTGCACGTTTTATGTTTGAGACACTCCGCCCCATCTCAAATCCTTTATTCACCAAGAGGAAGCGAAGAAGCGAGGTCACGGGCGGGGCCCGGCACCCCACAGCTACTTCATGCAAAAAGCTCTAGGAAGTCGCAGGTGCCTGCCGTCCCAATGTCTTCTTCCCACCATGTGATGATCTCAGTCAAGAGCATTTATTTCTCCGACAATTACGATGTCAGGCCACGTATAGAATTTCCCTCTCCTATTGCACTGAATTCAGGCGCAAAACCAAATAAACCCAAAAACGTAACAAGAGAAGATCAGAAATAAGGATGAGGAAGCTATAAAAACGGGACAGAAGCAAGGTGCATCGTTCACCTGTTCTTTGATTCACGCTCTATCATAACCGCCAGCCTGCAGGTGTGAACAGAGGTGGGGGAGCTCAGTGGGAAGTTTGGGATCATTCCTGTTGGAAAAATAATCCGGAAACCAGCCCAGCCCAGGAGAAAAAAAAAAAGAGCTTCCTTGGCCTCCCTCAGGTTCGGCCCGTCTCAGTCTGGAAGCGGGAAAGGTTCACTGAGCCGAAACCCGTTCCCTCTGCTCCTGAGGCCTCGAAAGGCGCAGGATGGGCTGATGCTGACTCATCAGAGGCAGTGGCCTGAGGGGAGCTTTTCCAGCGTCTCTCACAGGGCGCTGGTGGCTGCCGTCTGGAGTCGATTTTTGGAAATGATCAAAAGTTACACAGAACCAAGTCAGGTGAGTGAGGGGAATGACCCAACAAGGTTTCATTCTGGAGACAAATGCAAAATGTGGCCATAACGTGACATTTCTGGTTTCCTCATGGGGATTGTCACCTGATTCTAAAGGTGGCTCCTTACAGAGTCCCAGCTTCGTCCTCTGAGCCCTGGGAAAAGCCCGGAATGTCTCGAGTGCCTCTTTTGAAGGGCAAAGTGGTTCTGTCAAAAAAAAAAAAAAAAAGTCCCTAATTATCTAAGTCTCGCCCACACCTCGGTTCACTAGCGGCGATCACTCGTTTTTAGACGCGGGACAGGGGGCTGTCCTGGGTGCCAAAGAGGAAGAGAGGGCCACCTCTGGGGGGCCGGCACTGGCAGGTGGCAGGGGGCTGGCAAAGGAAGGGGCTGACACTACCCACTTTCATTTCCTGTGGCCACGATGACAACATACCACAGACGGGGTGGCTTCAATCAACAGAAACATAGCCTCTCACCGTCCTGGAGGCCAAAAGCACGGAATGAAGGGTCGGAGGGCACGTGCCCTCCAGAGGCTCCGGGGAGGACCTGTCCCGTGCCTCCTCCAGCTCTGCATGGCTGCCCGTGTTCTTCGGTTTCTGGCCGCTGCATCCGATCTCTGCCTCTGTGGTGACATCGCCTTCTCCTCCTCTGCGTCAAATCTCCCTCTCCTTCCGTCTTATGAGAATACACGTGATTGCATTTAGGGCCCACCTGGATAATCCAGGATACTCTCCCTATTTCAAAATCCCTAATTCAATTGCAGCTGCAAAGACTTCGCCATACGCAGTCACACTTACAGGTTCCAGGGATTAAACCCTGACACCTTTAGGTGCCAGCTCACCCTCCCGCGGCAGGATTGGGGCACCCATCCTTGTTGCCAGGAAGAGTGACATGGCCCTTCTTCCCCTCGCTCCCCCCAGGTGGCACACGGGGATCCTACTGCAGCCCTAATCCAAGAGTGAGAGCAGATCTCCTCCCTCCCCCCGCTCTCCACGGGTTCTCCATGTGTCAGGAGGGGGTCTGAGTGGCCCAGACTGTCACAGGCTCAGAGAAAGTCTGTCCACCTGCCTGGCTTCGGCTCTGCCAACTCTGCCGATCTGAGCAGAACCACGAGCTGATGATCTGGATGGCTGCCATGACAGTCAGCCCTC
>NW_011888971.1:1942897-1948644 GCF_000151845.1 Pteropus vampyrus | reverse complement strand
GCCCCCACAGAGGTCCCCTGCCTCCCCAAGAACGCCCCGCTGCAGCGGGAGGCCCTGCCAGGCACGGAGAAGTCCGGGCCAGAGTCAGAATGGAAGAGGGGTGCCTGGCTCCCCTCGAAAGCTGCCTTCTAGTCCGACGCCACTGAGTCCCTTCCCCCTGCCACCATCCTTTCTTCTAGATGAGTTTGAATTTGGCGTCTGTCCCTTGCAGCTGAGAATGTCCTGACTGACACAGTCCCATCTCGAAACCTTTCAAGGCCGTCAGGCTGGGACACCTCGTGCTGCCATTCGGGGTGCCCCATCTCACTCCCCGTCTGCCACTGTCACCTCCTCCCACAGAAACCGAGCCCCCGCACGGGGAACCCTTCCATGGCGAGGCCCTGCTGGGATATTCCGGGCCCTGTGCTTCTTCCCACTGTTTCAGTGCCTGCACCTGGACAGCATCGTATCACCTGCGATCACCTGCGTCTATTTCCGTCACCTGGCTGTGAGCAGCCCGGAGCGACGCTGGGCCTGGGAGCCCCGAGGCCAGTGGGTTTCAGAGTCAGGGAACACACTCAGCCAGCACTGCGGCCGGAACAGCCGAACTCCGTGCGCGGCCTTGAACTCAGCGAATGCTCTTGAATACAGCCAGGGAGGCGTCACCCCGCCTCTGGGTCTCAGCCTCTGCCTCTGTGAAAAGGGGGACGCCGTAGCTCCTCCATCCCGGGCTCGTCAGGAGGGGACCGAGCCCACGAAGCGTTCAGGACAGCGTCACCGCCGGGGGTCTGCTTGGTGATTTACGTTCTCTCACCCCCCTTAACTTCCTCTCCTTTTCCCTCGCCATCTCCTGTGAGTTCCTCACACCCGTCCTGCCTCTCAGCAGAGGGGCTTAGGAGGGAGGCATGACAGGTGCCGCCTCCCTCACGGGGAAGTGAGATCTGCTGAGATGCCCCCCAAGCAGAAAAAAGTCCCGTTGCAAATCCATTTCTCATTTCATTCACTTCAGCCCCCGCCCCCACCCCACTGCCCCCGATTTCGAGCCTATTCCCGGCCAGGTGACCCAGGACTCTGATGCCCTGATCCTCCAGACATAATCCTCGGTTTATCCCCTGGGATTGGCAGGACTAAGGCCCCTGCAGCAGACGCCTGGCAGCTGCGGTGTCCAACAGAATCAGCACAGGATGCTCTCCTGGCCACGAGTAAGATCTCTCCTCGAAAAGAGAAAAGATGCATTTTCTCCTGCACAACGTCTTTTTGCTCCGAGGACTGAATTTCCCCAGTCAGGTTCACTTAGTGAATAGAAACATAGGAATAGTCAGTGCTACCACCTGGATTTACTCTCTGAGAGGCCGGGTGGGTCATTACACTGTCATCTGAGCGGGAAGCCCAGGATCTCCAAGTCAGGGCGCTGGGCAGGGAGGGCTTGCTCCTGGTAGAGCCCCAAGGTCAGCAGCAGACAGAGAGTCTGGAATGTTGCTTTCCACAGCCGTGTCGTTCTGCTGAGTCTTACCGTGCTGAGCATTCGAAACTGCAGTTCATGCTGTCACCCAGGGGTGGTGGCAGGGATTCGGAGTACCCCCCCCCCGCCCGGTCACGTGCTTCTGTTATTTTTACCTGTCCTTATCCCTGTCCTCATTCCTCGGTAACAGCACCCTAACTTCTTTTGGGGAGACTCCGTCCCCATGTCAACCGAGAGTGTGAGTGGGCCTCAAGCCTGGCCCCTCGGAAGGCCCCACTGCCCTGGCTGCTGTGAATGCCCCAGAGTTGCAAAGCCAGACCCCAGAGAGGCCCCTGAGCTTACCAGAATCTCACACTAAGCCAAGTGATAGAGGTAGGTTCTAGATGGCTTTTTCGGACCGACCAGGTCCAGCCTCTTCTGAAGCTGACACTCGCTGGCGGCTGTGGTGTCCAACAGAATCAGCCTCTTCTGAAGCTGACGCTCCCGTACCATTTCAGGTGCGGGAACTAATAAATTCTCTGTTTGCACCACTGGTTACTCCGGGATTCCTGACCCTGCGACCCCTTCCCTCCCCCCTTCGTTCCTTCCTGTTCCCCCAGGATTCTAGCCCACGACCCACAGCTTTGCCTGGCTGCCTATATTAGTCTCCTAGGACCACCCCAGCAAACTACCACCGACTCGGGGGCTTACAACAGCGGGAATGTATTCTTTCACGGTCTGGAGGCCTAAAGTCCAAAATCAAGGTGTTAGCAAGGCAGAGCTCCCTCGGAAGGCTCCGGGAGAGGGTCCTTCCTGCCTCTGCCAGCCCCCGGCAGCTCCAGGCGGTCCTCGGCTTGTGGCCGCGGTGCTCTGATCTCTGCGTCTGTCTTCACCCGGATTCTCCCCTGTGTGTGTCTCTGTGTCCTTCCCTCTTCTTCTGAGGACACGATTTTAAGCAAGACCCTTCTCTCGTCACATCCGCAAAGACCCCATTTCTAAATGCGATCACATTCATAGGTTCCGAAGGGACGTAAATTCTGCGAGGAAACTAATCGATGCCCTGCAATGCCCCATTCCTTCCTACACCCCAGGATCCTGCTCCGGGAGTCCCCCAACTCGGCCTTCACGCCCTGCGAGGGCCCTGGGCCTCAAGCCCATTTGGTTCAGGGTCCGCGTCCCCCAAACGTCTGATCTCCCGTTCCACACTTCCATGTAGCCCTGCAAAATTTCCAGAACTTATGGGAAAGAAACGTCCGTGACACGAATGTTAGGAAAAGGCCACGAAGTGACACCCGCTTCTTTTTTCTTTTTTTTTCCTTTTTCTTTTTCAACTTTTGAGCAGATTTTTAATAAACCAGAAAGGCCTCGATGGGAGATAACAGAAGAGAATAACAGACACGTTCGAAACGGTCTGTCCCTTAGGGATTTTTTTGTTTTGCGTTTTGTTTTTATTTAGTAAAATACACATAATGTAAAATTTACCATTTTGCCCACTTTTAGGGGTACGGTTCATTTGGCGCATCACCACCATCCATCTCCAGAAGGTCTTCATCATCCGAAACTCATTAGCAGCAACTGCGCCCCGCACTTCCCCAGCCACCACTCGACTTCCTCTTTCTATGAGTCTGACCCCTCCAGGGACCTTTGTCAGTGGAATCGCATAATATCTGTCCTTTCGGGATGGGCTTCTTTCACTTAGCCTAATTTCCTCAAGGTTCATCTGTGTTGGAGCAAGTGTCGAAATTTCCTTCCTCTTTAAGGCTAAATAACATCCCATCGTGTGTGTACCCCCCGCGTTTTGTCCACTGGGATCCTGACGGGCCCTTGGGGGCGCTTCCCCCTGTTGGCTCTCGTGCATAAGGCTGCGAAGAGCACGGGGCACACGTGTCTTCGAGACTCTGCCGTCAGTGCTTCTGCGTGCGTATCGAGTGGGATCACCGGGTCACACCGTAAGTTTTTGAGGAATGACCAAATGGCTTCCTGCGGTGACTGCGTCGTTTTATATTCCTTCCCGCTGTGCCACACGTCCCGGTTTCTCGACATCCATGCCGACACTTGCTGTGTTTAGCTTTTTTCACTGTGGCTGTCCCCATGCCACACTTCTTGCGTGTGCCCCCCAGGAGTGCCAGCGTGACAAGCCCCCGCGCTCCAGGTCCGCCTGGGTCGGCCTGCCCCAAGCACAGCCTCAGTCTCGTGGGGCTCTCAGGAGTCGGCAGTGACCTCTAACCAGAGCCCCGGTCAGGATGCTGGTGGACGTGGCATTCCGGCAAAACCTGCAGAAAACAGAGCGTTTGGACATGTAGAGAAGGGACATCCCGCTCAGGCTGGGGCAGTGGGTGCCGGGGCAGCCTCCAGGCTGCTGGTCAGGACAGAGAGATTGGCGTGAGGTCAGACCAGCGGTGTGGACGCGGCGGTGGCCGGGGAGCGCGGGGCGAGCCCGTCGCTGCTGTTCACCGGCCGCCACGGTGTGGCAGGCTCTGCTGCACAGCGGCATCTCCTCAGTCATCACGCGACCCCGAGGGCTGGTCTCCTTCCATTTTCTGGACGGAGGGATCCGCATTCAGAGAACTAAACTGCGAGTTTGCACAAGATCCTGGATTCACATCCAGCCCTTCCTACAACCTGTGGTTTTGACGGTAAGACAGGCTGGCCTCTAAGGGCCGAGACTTCTAGAACTCTTTTTTTTTTTTTTTTTAGTAGTTTGTTAAAAGGTGAAGCATCAGTTTCAAATTTCACAAAAGAGAAAAAAACCACATTGCAAATATATAGTCTACAGAATTACCAGCAAAAACAAGCAAGGAGACTGAAAAAAATATATTTCGATTGACTTCAAGCTGATCTGGTTTGAACTGGTATCGCTGGTTTCCACAGGAGCCTGCCGAGTACAGGGTGTCTGTGGATGTCGCAGGTCCTGGCGGTCGGGTCCCCGGTGCCAGGCTCCCTGGCCAGCACCGCAGTGGCTGGACAGTCCAGCCGTCCCTGGTCCTTCACTCCAGCGAAGCTCATATTTCTGGAAGAAAGGGGACCCCAGGTCCCATAAGCAGAGCCCGAGAATTGCTGAGTTAGGACACGATACATGTTCAGCCACCAAGGTTTCCCAGAACTGCACAAATGTTGAGTAAAGCCTCGGCTTTGTGTCGTTTGCCACAAGGCTGGATCACAGGCCCTCAGAGCCTGCGCCCCCGAAGGGCCTTGGCCACCCTGTCACTGCTCTGAGTCTTGGCTTCTCCATCTCTAAAAGGGAAGGGGGGCCGAGTTTGCTTGAAACCCATCCAAAACGCTCTGAGCGGCTCAGGTTCAATTAGAAAGGACCAGAGTGTGATGAAGAGGGTTTATTCCCAAAGCTCCATTTCCCCGCCCATGAAGCAGGCTTGCTGCGAAAGGGTACTTCCCAGCCAGGCACTACGTACCTCTCTTGGCAGCCCTTGCAGACAGGTGGGGCGCGTGGAATGTGGGCAGAAGTCGCGTGAGTGCTGGCCAGCTACGGTGGGGAGGAAGCGAGTATCCCTTCTCCCCCTCCCCTACCTGGCTTTCCCTAGACGACCCCGAGGCCCCGGGGCAGCGAACTTTTTCTATAAAGACAGTAAATATTTGCACCTTTTCTATACCGTTTCTGTCACTGCTACTACATGAATGCCACCAGAGACGATGCGAATGAGACAATGTGAATGACCATGTCAATAAAACTTTAGGTACAAAAGCAGGTGGCGCGGGCCGGATTTGGTGCGTGAGCCATCGAGAGCAGGGGTTGGCAGCGGGCCCTCAACTCGCCAGCATGCAGGTTGCTCATCTGAAGACTCAGAGCGTCTGAGCTTCTCACATTGGGAAGATGGCTACGGGCATCATGGAAAAGATGAGACATCATTCATTTGTTCCTCTGGCAAATCTGGGTGGCTGGCGACCATGCTGGACACAGGAGACAGCTGTGAACCAGATGCGCCTTGTGGGTGATGGCCGATGAGGAAATACGCAAGAAGTCAACCAGGTAGGTGTGAAGCGTGGCAGGGGACATGCCCGAAACAGGAGGACCATGGAGCGGACAGCGGCTGGAGGAGGCCACGGTAGACCCGCTGGGGACGGCCTCTCCGGGAGAGACGTTTGAGCTGAGACCCAAAGGGTGTGCAAGGTCTGGCTGCAGACAGCTGTGAGGGAGGGACGGCAGTGGGCCGAGGGGTTCTTTCTGGAGCATGGGGAGCAGCCAGGGCCAGCCCAGAAAGAAGGGAGGCCGGAGGGGTGGGCCGGAGCCACCAGAGCCTTTAATATCGCCAGGCCATGGTGAGGAGTAAGCCTCAGATTCCCTGGAGGATGCATCAAACACAGGTCGCTG
>NW_011888971.1:1937116-1940947 GCF_000151845.1 Pteropus vampyrus | reverse complement strand
AAATGGGGCACTGGAGGCGATGAGTCCCAGGGAACCACTGGAATTTTCCAGAACGGAAGACGGGGTTCTCAGAATGGCCCTGATCCTCATCCCCCTCGTAGCATCCCAAGAGGATTTGCCTCAGGCAGCCTCCAACCTTTCAGAAATCTGGCTGCGGCATCCGTTGCCTTCCTTGTAGACAGGATCCAAGAAATGTTTTCTGTATGAATGAAAAATAAATCTATCAATCTGTGTGTGTGTATGTTGTAGCTCCAGGGGACAACCGAGAGAGAGAAAATTCCCAGCATAAACAACCGCATTCGTACACGGCTGATTTGTTCATTTATCTGCTCTTCTAGAAGCTAAGAAGTTCCTATTTTTAGCACCTCCCATACTCAGGCACGAATTCTTTTTTTTTTTTCCTTCAAGCTCTCTTCAGAAGTTGACATTTGCCACCTTTAAACTGCAAAGTCATGTCACATCATGTCACATTCAACAGGAGGAGACAGCAGGGGTAGCAGCTCGGGGAAGAGGGGAAGAGGCGTCCCCTCCCACAGCCCCCAGGAAATATTCGCAAGGCAGGAACAAGGGACAAGAGTGGCCGGGAAGAGTCAGCAGGGCTGTCCCTGAAGGAGCCTCCCAGCAAAAGTCCCGGCGTTTCAGGCCTTTGCTGACTCTCGTCCAGGGATAAAGGGCCCCGCGTCCTTCACCCTGTCCTCGTCCCACTTCTGGTGGGGGGTGTGTGGGCCTTATCTCTGGAGCCTCTCCCTGGGCGGCTGCTCTGCCAAGTGAACTTGACCAAATGCCAGTTTATAAGTCACTCACTGAAAACTGTGAGTGAGCATGAACCCCCATCGTAACCCCGTAAAAAGAGTTGAAAGAGGGCATTCGTCGCAGCCAGGGCGCTGGGCTCATGACCGGCGGCGTCGACTCGCTGACGAGCCCAGGCGAGTCTGCCTTCTCTCGGTCTCTTTCTCTGTGTAGTAAGTGCAGACACCCACCCGCCCCCCTTATATTGCCGGAACTGGAAAGAACTATCGCACACTGAGTGACTGACTTATAGCTTAATCCTTCGTGGAGTCTAATACATCCACACAAGTTACCAGAATTACAGCAGCCACCTCAAAAAATGGGAACACCAGGATCATCGTAATAATAACAGTAATAATACAATACTGGAATACGGATAATTTCCAAGGCATTCATCATCTCCGTGCCTCTGCGGGCACAGGAGGTGGCTAAATGAGTGCATCATCATCGCCTAGCACCGCATAGAATTTCAAAGTCGAAAATGTCGTTTTGCCATCGTCCCTTTCTCCTGAAATAAGCAGACACGCTTCGCTTTCCCAGCTAATACTTTCTTAGGCATGAACACCTGGCAACATCAGGGTAGGGAGGAACAGCGAATTGCACAGTGTCCCCTCCCCACCAAATGCACGTCCAGCCAGAACTTAACCAAAGTGACCTGATTTGGAAATAGGTCTTTGCAAATGTAATTGGTTAAGATGAGGTCATCCTGGAGTAGGGTGGGCCCTACATCTAGTGACTGGCGTCCTCGGAAGGAGAGGAGACGACACAGGTGTCTGCGCTCGGAGGAGCCCTCGTGAGGAGAGGGCGGCGGTCAGCGTGATCAGCCGCAAGCCAAGGAACCTGCCCTGCCGGCCACCGCCAGACACTCGGCAGGGAGCCAGCCCTGCGGACACCTGGCTTGGACGTCCTGCCTCCGGGACCATGAGAGGATGTATTTCTGTCTCTTTGTGGCGCTTCATTAGGACATCCCTGGACAGTAATACAGAGGGGGCTAGGAGCTGGGGCCAGGAACCCAGGCGGAAGCTCTCAGAGGCCGCGAGAACACTTGAGGGGGCTGCCGCACAGGGGCCTGGAGACGGCTCAGGTCCCTAGGGGCCCATCTGCTCCAGGAAGCAAACACAGCATCCTCAGGAAGTCGGCGTGACTCCAGTCGTCCCTGCCCACCCCCTCCCGACAAGCCCGCCCCACACTTCTGCTCGTGCCCACGGAAGGAGAGGCGGCGTCTGACCAGAGCGACGCAAGGCCCCCACGGGGACACACGGCGGAGCGTGTTCGTCACCTGCTCGCTCTGGACCAAAGCTTCCTGCAGCCGCGAGTCCCTTCCACAGGACACTGTCGTGACATTCGGCGCGAGGGCCCTCTCCCCCGCCTCTGTGCCGTGTGCCCTCCCCCCTCATTCCTACAAGACTCATCTCGGGACTTTTCCATCACTTCTCTCGGATTCTGTGAGGGCCCTGATGGACAGGCACCCCAGATCTTTCCTGCCAGTGCCACCAGCTGCACGTCCTTGCCCCACCTTGATGTAGGGACACTTGGCTTTCTTCATCTATCAAGTGTGCATGACAGTAAGAGGACCTCCCTGTAGGCGAAGGCGGCAAGTCTGGGGCACAGGGCACAGAAGGCCCTTCGCACAGCAGCTGCTACGGTCAGCACGTAGGAGAGGCTTGACATCTGTAGAGGAATCTGTGGAGGGTCACGGTCAATTGCACAGACCAGGGGTCAGCAAGCCTGCGAACTACGAATGGTTGTTACATTTTTAAATAGTTGAAAAGCATAAAAGAAGAAGAATCTTTTGTGACATGTGAAAAGTTCCTGAAATTCAAAGTTCGGTGTCCGTTGAGAACATCTTACTGGAGCATGCCACACCCTCCAACCACAGAGCTGAGGAGCTGTGACAGAGACCGCAAGACCCACAGATATTTACTAGCTGATGACTTACGGAAAAAGGGTGCTGGCCCCTGGCATAGGCTGTGGAGCCAAATTCTCCAATTTTAGGTCCTAGACCGCTACCCATGAGCTGTGTGATTTGGGGCAAGTTATTTGTCCTCTCCACCCTCATTTCTAAAGCTCTAAAATGGGCATAACAGTCCTCGTTTCAAAATATTTTTTGTGAGGATTAGCTGAATTATCATTGTTAGGTCTTAGAACAGAGCCTGGTACATAGAAGCACTACGGATGGGTTAAATTATTTGGGGGGGTCTTTATTTTAATGCTCAGTTTCCTTAAATCCTTAAATAGCACTGTTCTCCACCAGAGTAAAATGTATAAAAATTCACAAGCCTTCATCCCACTTGACACACGAGTTCCTTAAACTTATCATTTTCTTCACTTTTCTTCATTTCCTATACTTTTCGTTATGCCACATATGCAAACAGATCCAGGAAACCTTAGCTCAGGCTTCTCAAATCCATATGGGTTCCAATTTGTTACGTTGGAGGACAAAAATCTGTATTCTCCAGCAGATGCACTAAGACTGTTTAGTCAGCCACATCTGCCGCCTCCTTACTTCTCAGCATGAAAAGACATTTTTGCAAACTCTGCGCATCTTGATTCTAAAAGCAAAAGTAGAATAAATGTGGACAAGGACATTTTCCTTCCCTAACGGCCGGCGGCCGGGGCGACGTGCGGAGGAGGCTGGTAGAGCTGGAACGGGCGTGGTGGACATCGATCGCTACCCCCACCATCCTCTCATTTCTGTGTGATCGAGTTGCGGCAGGGCGTGACCACCTCCCAGCCTCCCGTGCCGGTCAGCGTGGCCACGTAACTAAGTGCGCCTTGCCGGAACCCAAGTGGAGGTGGCAGGTACACTTCTGAGTCTGGACCTTAAGACATTGAGCGCGTGCTCCTCCGTGCCTCTGCCCAGGAACTGCAACCAAGGTGATACCCTGAGTGATGACGAAGCGACAAGGTGGACGGAACCTGAGTCCTTGGATGACTGTATGGAGCGGAGCAGCCCATCGCTTTGGGCCCCTCATGCAAGGACTCTTATCTGAGAGAGAGTAAATGTCTGTGTTCTTTAGGTCACTTTGTCACAGCAGCTTA
>NW_011888971.1:1932661-1935128 GCF_000151845.1 Pteropus vampyrus | reverse complement strand
CTGGAAACGTCAATGGGCTTTTTCTTCTTTGAGATCAGCAGAAAACCCAGACATCCAGATCTTGTTTCAGATCAAATGAAAACTCTGCTCTATTTCCGATGCCTGTTTGTACACAGTTGGCAGGAAGAGAGGGGATGGGGTGTATTAGTCTCCGAGAGCAGCTGTAACAAATTACCACGAACTGGGTGGCTTATGACGACAGCCATTTATTCTCTCACAGTTCTTGGAAGTCGGGAGTCCAAAAGCGAGGTGTCAGCCAGGCCGTGCTCCCTGCGAAAGCTCTCGTGAAGGACCCTCCCTGGCTCTTCCTGCTCCTGGCGGAGATCAGCGTGATCAGCCGGCTGGACCCTTGCCTCATGGGCCAGGGGCTGCCAGCCGGTCCCTTGCCTCGTGGCAGCATCACTTCGATCTCTGCTGCTGCCTTCGTGTGGTCTTCTCGTGTGTCTTCGTCCACGTCTCAGACCTCCCTTTGTCTCCCTTGTGAGGACACCAGCCATGGGATTCAGGGTCCGCCCTTAATCTAGGATGATTTTCTCTCAAGATTCTTACTTGCATCTGCAAAGGCCTTTTCTCCAAACAAGGCCACGTTCGCAGGTTACGGGGTTGAGACTTGGACATATGTTTTGGAGGACCGCTATTCAACCACCTACATGGGGGAAGTATCGATTTCGAAGTCCAGGTGCATCCATCGCAGAGCCCAGATACCCCGCTGGCTGGCAGGCCCTGACTGGACGGCATAACTTAACCCAAGAGCTGAGCCGCAGTGGAGCTGGCTTTAGGGCCAGGATACTAACCTGCCAGGCCCCTGCTGCTGGGCCTCTCCTCTGCCTCCCCCCCGCCCCCCGTGAAGTGAGGCTTCTCCACGCTGGGACACTCATCAGGGGGAGAGTCAGGTGAGCACCGGTGGCCTCTGGAGCCCACCGTGGGATGTCGGACGGTTATTTAACTTTCCTCTTCCTCAGCTGTCACACACATAGTGTAAGGTTAGTAACAATAATGCCCGCTTATGGGGTTGTTACGAAGATCAGATGGGCTCGTGTACGCGCAGTCGGTGAATTCTAAGACGGCCCCATATTCCTATCCCACGGGCGAACGTGCCCTCCAAACCCCGCTCCTGGAGGGCCTGGCGAGTGTTAGGTCAGACTAGATGGACTTGCCACTTGGGGAGGAGATATGGCATCTTCCAGCACCTTACGTGTCTGAACAGAGTGTATCATATAACTGTTGGCTACAGTACCACAGGCAGCTGTAGGCCCGCCCACTCCCCGTGGCCCCTCGACCACAGGAAGGGGAAAGGACCTGTCTTTCTCCCAGCTCCAGGACAAAAAGCTCAGGGAAGGCTCTGATTGGCTGAGTGCAGGTCCTGTGCCGACCCCATCGACAAATCGCCGTGGCCGGGAGGAGGAGCACCAGCTCACATGCATGCCCCTATGGCTGCATTCCAAGCCCAAAGAGTTCAAAAATGCCAATTCTTGTTACTGATTGGTGGATGGATGGATTGACTGTAATAAACGCACAAGGTAAAGTAACACAGCAGGAAGGAGGCCACTTCTCCTTCCCAGATGTTTCTACCAGTTTCTTTTGTGTGCATATCATCCCAGAAATAACGCGCATCTATAAGCCTGCATAAGAATGCGCAGATACAGATATGAGTCTCCCCCGCCTGTTTTTCACACGAATGATTGTGTGCAGAATATTTCCCACTTCTTGGCCCGGAGCATTCTTCCCCTTGCTCCCCCTGCTCCAAGCCCGAGGCAGCTACCTCTGTATCATGAGGCTTCCTTCCCTTTGACTTCTGGTTCTGCTTGGCCAATGGGAGGCCCTGGCAGAAGATCAGAGGGCAGGCGGCAAATGAGGAGAACCCAGGAGGGTCCACCCCTCTCCCAGATCCACGGCTCCTGCCAGGGGCCCTCTCCCCAGCTCCAGCCATCTCTCTGAGCCCCAGTGGCAACTCCCCACCTACCCTCCAGGCCCAGGGCTCTAAAGCCCCCACATGGCTGACCCCAAGCCCTGTGCCCTCCCCTTAGCCCTCCCACACTTCGATAAACAGTCTTCTACGACATCTTCCTCTCGAACCCTGTTCAGGTGTCCCTAACAGGTGGTCGGCTCGCCACACTTTTCCACTGGAAAATCAAGAAATGCATCCTCCCCCTCAGTGCCGTCCCCACCCCAAGGCCGCGTTCCTCTTCACCTTTTATTTAGAGTAGGGGCTCCGCAGGCTCTGAAGTCAGACTGCGAAGGTCCAGTCACAGGCCCGCCACTTCGGACCTGAGTGAGCTTGGGCGAGGTAGTGTGTCCTCACCTGTACACTTCGAGTAATGCTAGTACCCACATCGGGCATGAGGTTGCTGTGAGAGCTGAGCTAAGGCCCAGGCTTAATAAATGCGGGATGAACGCACTTTCACCTAAGCTGGCATGTCATCATCCCAACCCAAATGTCCCTGAGGCCCCACTGAAGAGCGTTTGC
>NW_011888971.1:1926716-1929966 GCF_000151845.1 Pteropus vampyrus | reverse complement strand
GGCGTCAACTAGACAAAGGCCAGTTGATGCTTCTGTGTCAAGCTCTTTTTGTTTGAACTTTGGGGCCCTCGCAGGGCCTTAAATCAGGACAAAACAGCTTTGGGGACTGGAATTTTTTTTTAAGGGAATGCCATTTCCGGTTCCAAGATAAAGTCATTCTTAAGAAAGGTCTGCCTTTTGAGACAAAGGACAAACGCCAGGGCCTGTTCACCAACAGGGGCTGGTTTGCTCACACCCATGGCTTTAGTATGTCCCTCATTCCACGTGCCCACCTGCTGCACACACAATGCACAGCCTCCCCATCAACATCCGCCGCCAGAGCGGGACATCTGTGACAACGGATGAACCTGCACCGACACATCATCGTCACTAGAGGCCACAGCTGACCTTCGAGCTCACCTTGGAGTTGTCCATTCTACGGATTTAGACAAATGTGGAATGACAGGTACCCATTATGAGAGCATCGTACGGACTGTTGTCATTGCCCTAAAACCCTCTGTGATATGCCTCTTCATCCCCTCCTCCCCAGCCAGCCCTCCCCACCCAGAAAAACGCTGATTTTTGCATTGTCATCAGAGTTCGCCTTTTCCAGGGTGTCGTGTAGTTGGGACCACACAGTATGTGGCCTTTTCAGATCGGCGTCTTTCACTGAGTTATATGCATTTCAAGTTCTTCCGCGTCTTTCCTGGCTTGACAGCTCATTCCTTTCTCGAGCTAAAAAACATTCCGTTGTCTGAACCAGTTTATTTATCCATCACCTACTTCACTCTTTCGTTAAGCACTGTATGACTTTTGATAGTGTGACAGAGTACCTGATTTATGTTTTTTGAGTTCAGATGTCCACATCGGAGAGTTTATTTATGACAATATTTATCTATGCTCAGTCTTATAAACTCCATCTAAATTTATCTACTTGACCTAAGCCAGTTGGCTGGTCAGCAATGTGATGAGGTCCCTTACGTAAATGTGCGTGGTTTCCAGTGACAAGAGGACTTGGAGGCTCTGTGTCTCTCCCCTAGAACTCCCTGCAAGGTCATTACCATAAAAGCAAGTCTCCTCCCACGTTCTGCCAGGCCCCAAAGTGGTCACATAGCCTGTCCCTGCGAGCTCGGGAGGGGCCGCTCTTGGTCGCATGAGGAGCTCTCTCCGGGGCATGTGGCGGACACTGGATTGGGGTGGGGCACAGATGGGAAGGAATCGGGACAGGAAGAGGCTCTTGGTTCCCAGGGGTCACACTGTCCTCCCTGAAGCAGAGTTCATTAGAAACGCATGGACCACTCTAGACGGCACAGTTTTAGATGGAAATAGAGAAAATGGAGTGACCCAGGAGTCGGCCAGAATGGCCGGGTACCTCCTTGCTCGTCAGAGGGAGGAAAGGACCAGCGCCAGTTCAGCCAGCTCGACTCCCGAGTCTGACACTAACCGAGCAGCTTTCATAGCCCGTTTCTAGTGACACAACGTTCTGGGCCTCGTCTGGTACATTCTCTACCCCAGACTCCAAAGCACTGCTCGTGTGGACGAGCCGTAGTTTCTTTCTGTGGAGAAGAGCATTTAGGGCCCATGGCCTGGCTGTTACATGTGCTCCCTAAATGACCGGATGGGTCCTTGTCCCCAGGCCTTATCGGTGGACAGAGATTATGATTTCACACAGATCCTTCCGGGTATAAATCGGGAGGACTGCAGGGTTTCGACTTAACCTTATCTTAAAATTTATATCTTCATTCTTCCATGCCAAAAATCCAGGTTAATGACGCCAAAACAGTTACCGGTTTATCCCTTAACTACCAACACTGGTTACTGACTTTTAACTTGTAGTTTTGTAGCTTTTTTGTTTCTGTATATTCCACTAGGAATATTCAAATTACTGTGCTTTAAAGTCACTTAGACTAGTTCCTGTGGTGACACCACCAACTGGAGATACAGTTCGCTGGTTCCATTTTACTTTTAATTTTCAGGGGTTTCTTTCTTTTAAATGTGATTTTGTTTTCTAATTATGTGAGCTAGTCACATAGGTAAGGATTCCAAAATCGAATCAATAAAAAGGCGGAAGCAGAGACGTCCAGCGTCGGGCCCTGTCGCGCGAGGCGCCCCCCCCCTCCTCCTCCACGATGCTTTTATTTCATGGCTTAGGGTCCTGCTGTTCCCCACTTACTTATCTGTTTATACTGGTTTTCGGAGGGTTCGTATTTTCGCTGGAATAATTATCGTACACATCCTCATCTAACACCCTCAGTCGTTCCTTCTTTGGCTCCTGTCTGTTGGTTCTCTGCTATGATCAGGATTGAAATTGGCCAGTAAAAACTTCTCTCTCCATCCGCCCTACATCCGATAGGAACTTCGCTTTACTTCCAGTTAATAATTATGTCAATCAGCAAATAGATTCTCTTCGTGTAGACTTTCTAGCCTCTGAGTTTTTTCTGGTCCTTAGGTTGACCTCTCCAATCTTTTTGGTCGTCTGCGGATTTCTCGGATGGGTTCATCGGAACAATACTCCCCGAGGACGCGCATGCTCAGACACGCTTCTTTGTGGCCTTCGCACCTCAGAGCTCCTTGCCAGGGACACCAAGGGGACAGGGGCAGAACACGTGTGCCTTTCAGCTTCTGGCCTCATTCTTTGTTCACTGGGAACCGACAGACCTCTGAGGGCGTCTCTGCACCCCGAGGTGCTCCGGGCAGCTCAGCCCATAATAACACCCACCCCCGCCCCCACCACACCACACCACAGCAGGTCCCTTCTACAGACCTGGACCCTGGCCTGTGGCGCCCAGGTCCAGCCTTGGGGTGGAGCAGGCTCTCCTAAGTCCTCGGTCCCTTCATTGTCCCATCTAAGGGGGAGCTAGCTGTTCATTCATTACATTAAATCTTCCCTCTTCTGCCAGCGTCTGTTCATGGAACGCAAAGGCCCTGTGCGCCGCCTCAGTGTGCTCCTCTGACGTGGCTCATTTTCTGGCTTTAGAAAAACACGAAACTTGTGAGGTGCCTCTCGTCAGACGCGGGCAGCTGCGTCTGAGGCCTGTCGCGTCCCGTGTCCTTGGTGCCGCCCTGGCTGCAGCGTTCCCTCGGCACGGTCACTCACTCTCCGTGACTTACAACTGCACTTGTGAAAAATCTAACATTTCTTTTCTTCCGATCCCCACGTTACAGTGAGGTAAAAAAAAATTTACATTCTGTGAAGAAGTCAAGTTTTTAGATTGTTTAAAGCAATTTTTAAAAATTGTAAAAATTTTTAAAAATTTTTAAAAATTGTAAA
>NW_011888971.1:1922039-1925475 GCF_000151845.1 Pteropus vampyrus | reverse complement strand
AATATGGGGTGACAGAAAGAAATCTAACTATGGGAGGTGAACACACAGTGTAAATATATACATGCCTTACTGTTAAAGTGAACAGCTGAAACTTACTGGATTTCGTTAACCGATGTCACCATAAAATTAATTAATTAATTAATTTTTTAAAAAAAGAAAAAGAGTTTCCAGCAAAGAAAAACATCAGCCGGTTCTGAACTGCCCCTCCCCCTGGGACCCTGCAGCACCCGTAAGCAGACTGTTTCCCTCGACCGGACCACCCCCTGGTGCCTTCAAGGCTCACAAGGACACCGTGAGTGGGTCACTGAACAGGCCCCCTGGACCCACTGGTTACGCGGAACATCCAGCAGAATAAAACTCGCAGCCCCGTGCGGGTGGTTAATGACAAGCTGTAATTGGTGCCACGGTTTAGAGAGAACTCTTTCAACATTAAAATGTGTTCTTTTGTGCACTGACGGCATGGGCACATCTTCCGAGTTTTCTTTTCTCTACATTTTCCTCCTTAGAACGAAGAAATCTGAAAGTCCTATCATGCCATTCTTTCTAGATTCTCTAAATGGGAAACAGATAAAGACACTTATTAGTAATTTCTCATAGCATACAATAGTCTTTATGAAACAACACGATTCAGCATAATTTAACTTGAATACCACTTAAATGCAACATAATTTAAAAGTTTTACCTTAAACAATTGATTATTTATGGTTTCTAATCAATAATTCTTACCTCTAAAAATAAAGCATTCTCTTGTACAAAAATGGGCATTTATTTCTAGGTGAAAAAATCAGTACTATATTTGAAGATTTTTCTTTATTGACAACTCAAATTTTAGTCACTGGTTAACAAAAGTACTAGTTAAAAAGTTGGTCTAGTAAAACTCAGAGGACTGTCCTGAGTCTGTGAAACTTTGGCACTGGCGATAGTAAATCTTTTAATTTCTCTGTCTATAGATATATTTATTTCTTGAAGTAAACCTCCGCCAACATCAGTAGGTGTACTGCAAAAACTCAACTATAACAATGTTGATTTTCAGCATCGGTGGGCAAAAGGAGATCTGTCTTTAGTGCTCGTAGTTTAAAAGTAAAAACCTGAGTTGGCAGTTGTTCTAAACCGTATTTTACCGTAAAAAGCGACCGTCTCCCACAGGCCGGGGAGAATTACATCGTCTCCCACCTGGCCGCTTAGGAAAGAGCAGGACGCTGGGGAGTGACGCCTGCCACCTGAACCCTCGCTCTCTCCCTCAAGCTGCAGCAGCCTGAGGTCACTGCCTTCGCTGGCCTAGCACCCCACGAAGGCCGGCCAAGCTTGTGTCCACAGCTGGAAAAGAACCACTAGCCAGGCGATGAAACAAAACATGGAGTAGAATTTTATTTGGACTTTCCTTGTGCAATTCAGTAATTCCTCACGTTAGGTAGCATCCAATGGCTAGAGAACAAGCCTCGCCATGAACACGCCACACCAGGGTCCTTCTGACACCAGGCGGGGCCCCCCAAGCTTCCAGGGCGAGGTCCTGGCAATGCCACCCCACTGCCAGCCCCAAGGCGTCTCCTCAGCCTATGCTCGCCGCTGCCCGCCCAGCCACGTGACTCTTTCCGCACAGCTGCCCCCATGGCCCCTCGTGGCCTGAGTGCCCAGCACCATCCGCTAAGGAGCTACGGAGGGTCTGAAACGCTTTGGAACCCAGCAGGGGACGAATGGAACGAATGAATGAATGACTGCATAGGCAGATACAACTAAGAATCACTCCCACTGTAAAAACCCCAAGTAGCAAGTTTCTCGTGGAAGAGTGGTGGGGAGGGGGGTTCGCCCCAAGCCACATGCACCAGGTCTGGGCGTTCACTCGCTGAGCATGTGCCAAGTGCTCCCTGCTGGGATGGAGGAGCAAAAGCTTAGGATCCGGACAAGCCCAGCTCGTGAACCTGCGCCCTGCACCAAGGACGGGTCCCCGAGGCTTTTCCTGTGAGCCCGTGGGGACGTGTCGCTGGTCAGGGTGCACAGAGCACCAGGTTACAAACCCAGACCTCCACCTGGGCAATCGGCAGCCTTCTCCCTTGTCTGCAGCCTCTTTCCCCACGTCTATCCCCACCCTCCTCCCCTAGGAATTCGCCTGCCCCCCACCCCCCACGGCCCAATGAGGAAAAGCTGGAGCCTACACTTTCTTGTCTCCTCTGTCCCCCTGCTTCTCTGAAATCACCAATGCCAGGGGCACGGTGACCTCTGCAGCCAATGTAAGAAACAGCTCTGGAATCCGCCAAACTGGACAAGGCCCACCGACGCCTCCGGTCCCCGCCCCAGTCTGTCCTGGCTCCTCTTTCTCCAGCGTATTCCGCCCTCTGCAGCGCTTCCTTGCTCACTGCCCCTCCCCCCAGCCGGGGGCTCCTGCAGCACCGCCCCCCACCAGCGCTGTCCTCACATGGATGTCTGGCACCATTTGGGAGGACAGGGGCCCAGGTGTGACGTGGACAGGAAGAGAGTGACCAAGGAGTCCCAAGGAGTGCTTACGAAGTCTGTGGATGACAGACTAGAGGAAAGACAGAGTGGTCCACGGAGTCAGGAGGCACGGCCCGGTGGCAGGGGCCTCAAAGGGGGTTCTGGAGGAGAGAGGAGGGGGCGTGGACTGGAAGGGACAAGGAGCAAGGACTTGTCCTTGGGGACAGCCCAGGTTCTGTCAGGCAGGAAGTGAGATGGGAGGTGGCCGGGGCTCACTCTGGCATCCCGGACAGACGTGGGAGGTTTAGGAGGTCAGGACAGACGAGCCTGGGCAGTGATGACAGGCCTGCTCGGTTGGGCTTCTCGGGGGGCCTCCCAGACCAGCCCTCGTCCTTGGCTCTCTTGTCCCCGTGAAACTCAATTCTGCTTGCTGTCTAGGTGTCCATGTGTCCCGTGTCACCAGGACGGCAACCCCACGGGGCCTGGGCTGATCTGATCCACCCACTGCATCCCGGCTCCACACACACGTGCCCAGGGCCAGCCACTGCCGCCAACAGCTCACGTGGGCGCTTGGAGGCGCAGGGAGCCCTCGGAGCGCAGTCCCTCTGGGGCTGGAGCCTGGGGACGCCCGGCTCCGTCTTGCCTCGCCTAAAGCCTCCACTTCTCTAGTCACCAGGCTTCCTGGGCTTCACCCCAACGAGGGATGTCCTCACCCCCCGAGGGAGCCTGCTCTGTGGAGCCAAAGCCCTGGGGGGGGGGTGTCACCACCGCCCCAGCTGCCCCCCAAGCTGCACAGCGTGGGGTGCACAAGCGGTCCCCGAGAAATGTTTAGGCATGCAGGAGTGAAGCTGTGTGGCAGGCCCAGCCACGCCTCCCACCTGCAGTCACTGGGCTGTGTCATTGTTGAGAAACGAATTCTGCCTTACTTTTCAATATGCTTTGATTTGCGACAACTTGACCTACTGTACTTAAGGATCACGATAAATTTGGCTAAACTCTTCTTAAA
>NW_011888971.1:1849082-1920711 GCF_000151845.1 Pteropus vampyrus | reverse complement strand
CCGTCACCCAGGCTGTTGGCGGGACCCAGCTCCCTGTGGCTGTAGGGCTGGTGAGCTCGCTCCCCGCTGGCCACCGGCTGGCAGCCGCCCTGGGCTCTGACAGGCTGCCTGCGGGTCCCCAACATGTGGCCCCCTCACCACGTGGCAGCTTGCTTCTCCAGCGCTCCAGGAGCTCGGCCAGGCCCCACGGTAAATATCAGAGAGAAGCCACCTTGCGCTTCCGGCAGGGGGAGGAGAAAGGCGCAGGACAGAGGCGAGGTCCCCGTGCAGCACGGTAGAGCTGGCCAGCACTCGCCACGTGCTGGGCACTGTCTGAGAGCCCGGCTGGCCATCTCCTCCACTCCTCACAGTCACCGTGCACGACGAGGACAGTGGGCCAGGCGGGCTGAGTACTTGCCCACGGCGGGCCGGCCTGCTGACCAGCGCATCCCACCACTGCGGTCAGCCGCCGGGCTGGCCGGGGCGCGCGTGGCGGGCGGGTGGGCGGCCCCATTCGGGATGGCGGGCGTTCGGATGGAGAACATGAGGCCGAGCATCACAGACCCCCCCGTCACCTCTCTCCACGATGGAACGCCGGGGTGTGCAGCACAGTCCTGACGCTGGCCTAACTCTGGGGACGAGATGACGCCCGGCGAGAACCCCGGGTCGCCGTCCGAACCCCCCGAGGAACTGCGCAGCCATGCCCAGGGCCGTCCTCGACGGACAGCTCGGGAAAGCTAGTCGAGGGTCTCGCAGTGCATCTTCCGTGCTTCCACTTCGCAGAGCCATGTCGTGATGCTCGGTGTTGCTTTTCCATGTGACAAGAAGTCCCCGCCGAGTGCGGGTGTGCAGCCGGGAGGGCGGGGGGCAGCTGGTGAGGAGCAGGCAGACGAGATCTGCGTGATGGGGTGTCAGACACTGCCAAAGAAGGATTTAAAAGACAACCGCGTCGGCACGTGCAAAGGCCGCTGCCTCTGCACAGGCACGGTGACGTCACAGGCGGTGGCATATCTGACAGTAGGGCTGGCAGCAATTTTCACATCCAGAAGGGTCTAAGGCAACGTGCGTGGTTTTGCGCTGAGAGTTCTGTTTCTCATAGACAGATTTCTCCACTCCAAGGGGTGGTGGGTCGCGAGGCTCCGTGTCACCACACTGGCAGGTGACCCTTCTTAGCTCCTGACGCTGCCCGTTCACTCTCGGGTGCCTGAGGCTTCCCAGGGAGGGCCACTGGCCACCGGCACTTGTTTTCAGCCAGGTGCTCACACCTGAGCCGTCGTCGGAGTGGGAGTGCAGACATGTGAGCAACACGGGCACGAGGCGCCTGCCGGTCCTGGGCGTCTTCGGCACACCGATTCCGTGCAGTTTTTCAGTTTCAGAGTTTTTGCTGCTACCGTAATGACACACAGAGCCACCTCACCACCGCCCCCCCAAGGGTCCCTTTTCAGAGAGCATGAAAGTAAAAATGGCAATAATATCTCGACTTACCCCATCAAACAGAATAAGAACAGAGAAGACCCCACTCCCGCAGGTGTGGCCTGACTGTGCCCAGGCGGAGACCGAGGTGACGTGACGCGGTGGCACCCGCCCCCAAAATCTCATTTTTAAAAAGCTGGCGACCCTCTTCCCATCCTCGCAGGGATTCTCATCTAAAACGCGGTTCTGGGGCTTGCGGCAGGTGCGGGAGGGCGTCCCACCTTCTCCAGGTGGCTGGGACGCGGTTCCAGAGTGAAGCCAACCGGCTCAGGGCAGACGCTGCCTTTGCCATCATCCAGGCAAGGGATGCAGTGGCCGCCACGCCAGCATCCGTCAGCGAGCACGGACTGGATGCGAGCACAGGGACAGCGCGGGCAGGAAGCACAGCCTCCCCCCAGCCCTCCCTCCCTACGGAGTGGGCACATGGTTCTGGTTCTGGGGCAGGTGGGCCCAGCCGCCTCCTCTAGAGGCCATCACGCCTAGCGGGCGGCCGTATCTTGTCCCTGGCCTCGGAAGGTAAAGGAATCTTCTTGGCGACCTCAGAATGGGCTGCAGAGAACACTTGGAGAAACTTGGCTGTTTAAAACCTGAACGAGTCTTCCACACTTGAACCTCATCCCAGAGGCCGAGGGCGGGGGCTCCCCACAGCAGGAAGGAGTCATGGCCAACAGCAAACACTACTGCTGAGCTGGCTTAGTGAGGGGACAGGGCGGGCCCCCACCTGGGCAGGCTGGGGTAAGTGACCTATCACTGGAAGATAAGAGAGGCCTGCCAGCTCTCTTCCACAGAGCAGGCAAGTTTAGAAGGTGGAGAGCCATCCTTGACAAAATGTCTCCATCTAGTGTCACACATGGATACCAGAGCTCACCTTCCAAAACAGGTCGTTTGGTTTTAAATCTAGTGCTTCATTTTCACAATCAGGGAGGTAGAAATTTAAAAAGACGGATCCAAAATATAAAATTTTCTAATTGCTCAGCATCATAAAAATCTAAATTTCACAACTAAGTTGAGAGGCACAAACCGTGAACAATCCAAATATTAGATATGATAGTATTAAAATCTTGATTTCGCAGAGTTCCAGAGGAACCAAACAACATAAAGTGTCCTCCAATAATTAAATTTACTTTTCTTTGGCCTTCCCGTGGACACTCGACTGAGACGCTCCCTTGGCGACATCTGAGACTGTCTTTGCTACCTGGTCAGCCAGCGCCCGGCTCTCAGCACAGCTGGCCCAGGGGCGGCCGCCCTGCCCGTGGCTAACAGACAGTCCCCAGCGGCAGGCCAGGCCGGCAGGAGCTCACTGGGCTTTCACACTCTCCCTGGGGCCACTGACGGAGGGTGCATCGCAGTGTGTTCCCACAGTGGGTATGACAGACACAGCAGGGGGAATGAGCGACAGCAGTCTGTGATGAATAAATGCAGAAATCTAACTGGGGATGGAAAGAAGTCCCAGAAGATTGCTAACAACACAATTATCCTTTCATAAAAATAAGACCACTACAATTAGGGAAGGTATTTCTTGGGGTGCACATGTGACAAGAGGGAGGCGTGACACTCAGGAGAGCCTGTCTCCGGGTGCGGGAGGCCAGGGCCCGGGGTGGAAGCGGGGACACAGGCACCTGGCTGCAGGCTATTGCCGGAGTTAGTGACCATGTAGGGTGGTATCAGATAAAGTAATTTTTTAAAAAATAAAACAGAATGAAAGAGGCTCATGCATGGCCCCAAGGTGAGTGTGCGCCATGAAGCGAGGGTTGTGAATCATCCAGTTATGTACTCGGGCCCAGAGACTGAAGGGAAAGAGTAAAAAGAAAATGCTCATCTCTAAAGGGGGTTCCCTTTTTCAACCCCCTTTCTTCAGAGCTTAAAGCGGTGACTCTCCCTCCACTCCACCCGCGTCTCACAGAGTGACTCAAACACTGGAGCCGAAGAGAGAGGTTCTAGACTTCGAAAGGGAGGCCTGCCAATGCCCTCCCAGCCCCCAGCCCCACCCCAGGGTCCCGCTGGCTCCCAGACCTCTCGCCTCCAGAACCAGAGGGCTGTCTGGTCTTCAGGATGGATTTGTTTGGGTTACGATGTATCTGCTAGTTACTAATAATAGATTTTAACTAAAGTATAACATAATTTTATGCCATTTTCCACAGACTAAGGAAACAGATATTACCCATTTACCAAACGGTGTGTAGTTTAATAAAAAGGCAGTGATGCATTCTCTTAAAACTTAAATATGTTTTAAAAGTATCCATATGTTTTATCTACTGTTAATGTCTCTTAAATCGAGATATTCATAAGTAACTTCCGTAAATTAAAATAACTTGAAGCCTGAAAATGCAATAGGCATCTGAAAAAAAATTGCTTTTCTGAGACAAAAGTTACTAAAGTAATGAAAGTGATTCCTTCCGTTACTGAAATACCTAGATTTTTTTCAGCCAGGCCTATGATTACACAGGATTATCGGTACAGTATTTCTAGGTACTTACCCCGCCAAGCATGCTACATCCAAGCGCTAAAAATTTCATCCACTCCATTTCGTGTTCACAAGGATCCAGCTGCAAGAGAGCTCTGAATTTTTCTATGGGCAGGCACAGTTTTCCCCATTTCTGCTCAAGGTCGGCCAAGTCCACATACTGCCTGTGGCTACACTGTTCAGAACATACGATATGATACGATTTATATAGGCTTTAAAAAGCCATGAAGTAATATCATGCTGTGAATACTTAAACATATCCCAAGTACCCTCCCAACCCCATGCAGGGACAAGTGAATCCCGAATCCAGGACCCAGTCACCCCCGGGGAGGGAAAGGGAGGGTGTGTGTGGTACGAGCTAGATACTGACAATTTACTTCCTAAATAAGGACTGTGAAGCAAATACGGCATAATGTTATAACTTAATAAAACAGGCATAATGACGTTGGGTGTATGATTCTCTACTGTCTGTCTGAAATACTTCACAATAAAAAATTAACTTCAATAAATAAAAGAAAAGCTTTTAAAATCCAGCCCCATAAAACTGTTAACGGGTAAAATGGGAGAAATCTTAAAACCAAAAATAAATATATCCCTTCTCCCATTTTCAAACGGATAACTTCTGCCACGGGCTGGCGGCATTCCATGTGAAAAGTCTGGGGCAACGTTAGCGTGTCTCTTCCCAAGCTACCCCTTTCGATGCTTGTTTGTTTTCCCTCAAAATAGAGAGCCCTGGAAAAAAACCGACTTTCAGAAGTTACTGTATCCTGCAGAGAAGCACAGCATTTCAAAATGTATAATGGGCACCAGTCACTTTAGAAGTCAAGGTTACACCAGTGGTGGCATTTTTCAGCAATACGACCCAATCGTCATGAACGCTGAGCCCCAAAGCTGGGTGATACATTTCCTGTCACCTCGTCTCTGTAACAGCGAGCAGACTCCCCGAGGGCTGCCAACCAGGGCCAGGCCAGGCTCTCCGCAGGTCGGGGACCCAGACAATGCAGACCCTCTCGTACCTGCTTATGCAGAACTCGAAGGAGTCCCTGAGTCAGGCCCGTGTCTGTTTTCTGAGTGGCCACAGGCATCTCGATTCGGTCCTTTACAGGAAGTGGATCGCCTCTTGACAAAGCTGAAAAATACCTAAGCACAGCAGGCACCGCTTAAGGCTCAACATGCAGAAAAGCAAATCAGATAATAACAATTAATGCACTTTCTTAAACGGGTCCCGGTTCCTCCCACTTGACCCAATCTGCTGCCTCCATGTCTCTGTCTGCAAAGTGCAGGTGACTGTCCCTGTCCTAGGGCTCCCAGGAGCACTGAGCATTGGAACACATCTGAGTCCACTACACACAGACTGCTTAATGACTAATACCTGGTTTTTCTCTTCGACTCTGAAATTGTTCTTGAAATTAGTCGCATGAAACATTCAGAAAGTTCTCAAGCCTTTTAAATTAAAGTGAAGCTTAAAATTGTTGTCTCTAAAGTGTTACCAAATATAACCTAATGTTCCAAGAAAAAAAAAAGATAAAATCTTGGAATGTTTTGTAGAGTAAAAATAAACTCTTAAGAGTCCTAACTACCTCTTGTTTAGGCTTGAATAATGGTTAAAACCAGAGGCCATACTTTTTCTGACAAGAACCTTGAGAGAGTATTTCAGAAGTAACTAGAAGAAGTGTTGTCAGAAGGCCAAGTGCTGGATTAACAAGTAGCCTTGAGAAGCAGGTGCAGTAAGGGACCCAAAGAGATCCAGGTCCTCATTCTGGAAACTGGGGAGCTTATTTTGCATGGAAATAGGAATTTTGCCTAGTGTGTGATTGAGGATTTTGAGATGGGAAATTTATCCTGAATTACCTGGATCGGTCCTAAAGGTAACCACAAGTGTCCTTAAAAAGAGGAAGGCGGAGGAAGTGTCCTTAAAAAGAGGAAGATGCCACCCTACTGGCATTAAAGACGGAGGAAGGGGCCATGAGCCAAAGAATAGAAGGAAAGCAGCTCCAGAAGCTAGGAAGGGTGGGGAAACCCATCAGATTCTTCCTAGCACCTCTGGAAGGAGCGAAGCCCTGCCAGCGTCTTGACGTCAGCCTGGTGAAACTGCTTTTGACTTTCGGCCACCAGAACTGAAAGAGAATAAATGTCTGTTGTTTTAAGCCTTCAAGTTTCGTGGGGTTTTGTTCTAGCCGTCACAGGAAACGAATTTACCTTGCTTATCCAGTTTAGAGAAGGTCAGTAAAAGCCAACATCATAGTTACTAAAACATTTTAGTTAAATTTATACTGATAGTGATTCTTGTGTTCATCACATTGAGCTTCTAAGTCCGTTTACTGAAAAGGGGCAAAGAGTTTCCCTAGAAAACCGAAAGGGTTTACTTTAATGGTTCTAAGGTCTGTTGGCTTGTAACTTTAAAATTATGAATGTGGAAATGGTTACGATGTTTGCCGCAAAGAAACTGTAAAGGCTTGTTTACTGTGAAGTCAGCTGGGCAGGGTTTAGCCATAATGCAGCCTAGGGCCGAGATGGCGCTGTCACTCTGGTTCTCATTAACTCGGCCAGGACCTGACCCTGGGAAGGTTCCGGGGGGAGGAGGGACCAGGCCATATGATTCCTCCTTTACAAATAAAATAAAGGGACTGTAATAGTTGGATCGGATAACAATGCCGCAACGTGATGCCCAATGCAACTGCTAAGTGTTCGTCTATGTGCATCGCCCTCCGAACACTGTCGTTACTTTGTAGATAAGTGAGCTTTCGGCAGCGATTTCTGGTCCCGGGGTGAACAAACCCTAATGCTTCCTAGATAGATGCTTAGGCGTGGACACCCCCGGTGCTGAAGGGGACCCTCTGCGCGTCCTGAGCGTCGGGGCACGGCGCTCCCGGGCGCGGGGCCGGCCGCCCCGACCCTGGCCGCAGGCGCTTACCCCGCGGACCACTGCAGCACGTCGGCGGGCTGCGTGCGGATCGCCGCCTTGGTGAACTGCTTCAGGATGTCCGGCAGCTCCGGCGGAATGTGGATCTGCTGCGCGCAGAACATGGTATCGGGAAGCGGCATCTCTCTCCAAGGACGGGACACAGGCTGGGGCGACCTAGGCGTGCTGCGGGGGAGCAGGGGCGGCGCGTCAGCGGCGGGGGCGCGGCCGCCCGCCCTCCCCAGGTGTGGGGCCGGCTCAGGGGTCCGGGATCCGGGTCCGGCCCGGGACCCCGGGTTTGGAGCAGGCCGAGAGGCGCGGCCGGTATGGGCCCTTACCCGCTCCTCCTCCGGCACCTCGGAAAACGAGGGCCAACAGCCCCTGGCAGCGCAGCCCAGGCCCAGACGCTCCGCAGCTCCGGCGGCCGCTACTGTTGCGCCGCGGTATCCAGGCAACCGCGACGCACGCCCCGCCCCGGCACCGCCCACGAGCGGGAGGCAGTGCGCTTGCGCAGTCCGGACGCGGCCCGCCTCTCGTCCCCCACGCACGCACACCCCTCTCCCCCGATAGTTCAGAGCTGCTGCAGGAGCTCTTTCACTTCGAAAGGGGCTTTCTGATCGCTTTTCCACTGCCGACTGGGGCTACACATTCACAAAGGACACCCCCCCTCCTTGCTGTGGCCACGTGAAACTTAGGGACGAGGTGACAGAGGTCCTCCTAAGTAGGAAACCATTAAAGTCACTGCTGCCGATCTCTAGGCGGCAGGAGCCTCCCTGAAGGAATCTGAGCTCCTGCCTTGCTCAGCGGCTCCGTTCACCCTGCACCGGCCTTTGGCGGCTTATCCAAGAGACGTCTCCTCCTGGGCGCCGTGCACAGGCCGGTCTCTGGTGAACTCATTCTTCGGATATCAGTTGAAAAGCCACTTAGAGTTTAGACAGTGGGGAGTTCACAGCTAAAAGAGGATTCTACTTAACTTGTTTTCCTAACTAAGATGGGGGTTGGGGGTTGGCGGTTAGCTAATCTGATTGGGTATAGGAGAAAATAAGTCACCCCTTCTGATACAATAGCTTTGGGTGGAAGGGTGGGAGAAACTCCCATTCTGGTGGATGCTGACCAGGCAGCATGCAAGATCTGAGCCTTCCTTTAGGGAATATCCTGGCTGGCTGCTGCAGCTGCTTAACACCCACACTGAATGAAAGAGGCCCTGAGACCCATCACCCCTTGCTCACCTCTAGACAGGAAGATGGAGCACTAATACGAGCTGTTTCCGGGATGGGCCAAAGACAAAACTCTCCTTACTTCTGGAGAGGCATCAAGCCCCAACCATGACTCGACTACCTTGAGTTATACACGTTTCCGAATTAACAACATTAGCAAAAACTGAAAATAGTCACTAATGTTGATGACGATATGGGGAAATAGGAAATCTTACACACTGATGAGAGAGGAGTGTTAATTAGTACATTTTGGTGGCAATTTAAATATTTTTGATGACAGCGATTTTCTAGGAATTTGTTCTACAGAAATAGCAGCTTGAATATATCAACTAATATGGACAAAAATGTTTACTATAGCATATAATAAAATGGGTTAACTGTCTTTCAGAAAACTTAAGTGAATATATGTTTGTGCAGAGCACAGTCTGGGGTGTATGCTAAACTGACTGGTTCCCTCGAGACTGGACGGGGGCTTTCAGGTTTCATTTTAACCATATATACATTATTTTGATTTTGATTCACTTACTTACTTACTCTGTGATTTTATTGAATGCCAAATATGTCCCAAGGACTGTTCTGGAATACAGTAGTAATCCACAAATAGTTTCACAAAAAATCTCTGGAGCTCGCATTCAAGTGGGGAAAAACACGCAAATTATCAACAAGAAAGGTAAACCCTATAGTATGTTGATAAACATGAAAGAGAAAAATACAGAAGAGGGAAAGAATGCTCCAGGAGCTGCGATTTTAGATGAGCCTCACTTAGAATAACACTTCGGTAAAGAATGAGCAGGCTGGGCAAAGCCTGGGTGAAGAATATTAAGACACAGCCAACAGCAAGTGCAAAGGCCCTGAGGTTTCGCCCATTCTGGAAAGGGGAGGCTGCCTGGAGCTCACCAAACACAGGGCGTCATGGGCCGGAGGGTGTGAACTAGTGAAAAGTTCTGTTCCGATTGCTTCTAACTTCTCAGTGAAATAGGAATAAGAGTCAACAGCCAAAAACGAGATAAGAGGAGAAAGTGGCACTTTGAGGAAAGAAGGTATGGAACGGTCTGTTAGGGAGCCTGTATGAACGCAGTATTACTTTTTAAAATTGAGGTAATTAACATGCAATAAATTGCACAGACTTGGAGTGTGTAATTCGGTAAGTTTTGACATAATGTATGCATGTCAAACCAGAACCCCATTGAGATAGGGAACACATCCATCACCCCTATTTCTTCGTGCCCCTTTGAAATCCCTCCAAATCCTTCTTGCCGAACCCCGCCCCTACTGAGCTGCTTTCTATAGATTTCTGTGGTTACTTTGCATTTTCCAGAATTTTATATAAATGAAAGCATACAGTACAGTTTGGGTCTACTTCACTCAGCAAAATTATTTCGAGATTTGTCCATGTATATATCAATAGTTAGTTGCTTTTTATTGCTGAGCAATATTTCATTGTATGGATAATCATCTGTCCATTCACCTCTTGATGGGCATGTGGATTGTCTCCAGCTTTGGGCTATTACAAATAAAGCCACCATGTGTGAACACTCATGTTCTAGTCCTCATCTGAATTTAAACTTTCTTTTCTCTTGGTAAATAACTAGGAGTGGTAATAAGTACATAGTCCAACCTTCTAAGAAATGCCCATTTTCCAAAACAGTTGTACCATTTTATGTTCCCTCCAGCAGAGAATGAGAGTTCCAGTTCTTCCACGTCTTCACCAAATTGGTCAGTAATTTTCATTTTAACCTTTCTAAAATTAACAAGATTCGCGGTGGCATGACATTGTAGTTTTAATGTGGATTTTCCTAATGCCATGATGTTGAACAGCTTCTTGTGTGGTTATTTACCATCTGTATACCAACTTCAGTGAAGTATGTTTACATTATCGTTTTTAAATCAGCAAATAGGTTTTCTTACTATTGCATTTTGAGACTTGTCTATTCTGAATTCATGTCCTTTATCAGACGTTTTGCAAATACTTTCCACAGCTTATCTTTCTGTTCTCTTTTAAGAGTGTATTTCAAAGAGCAGCTGTTTTTGATTTTGTAAAGTCCAATTCATCAAATCTTTCTTCTATGGATTGTGATTTGGGGACTGTATCTAATCTAAATCTACACCTAACCCAAGACTAAACATTTTCCCCTGTTTTCATCTAGACCTTACACAGTTTGCAGTTTTTTACATTTAGGACTATAATCAATTTTGAGTTAAGTTTTGCATATGTTGAGAAACGGATCGATTTTTAATTTTGCAGCAGGATGTCCAATTCTTCAAGCACTATTTGACTTTTTCACCTTTGACAAAAATCAGCCGTGTATTTGTGGGTCTAATTCTGGACTCTCTGTTCTCCTCCATCAGACCAAGGGGACTGTGCAGCCAGCAGAAATCATGTTTGACCAAAGAACAAAGGAGTCAACGAACAGGACTCCTAGCTTCTTGTCCTAAAGGAGAGTTACTGGCCAAGCAGATACCACAGTTACACACGTAAAAGGAAGACGTTTCAAAGAGGATCAAAGTGTGAAGTGGTACGTAAAGGGATGTCACACAGGTTATTGGCTGTTGACATATGGACAGTTGTAGTGCAGTGTGGGGCTGAGTGGAGCAGAAGGAAGGAGGCTCAAAGAGGAATTGTGGGGCCCTGGGGGGAGGGGTGCCTATACACACAAAACAGTAATTAAGGACCCCGGGAGGGCCTCGCAGACCCCTCCTCTCCTCGCCTCGAGGCATTTTATTCATTGCTCTAACAGAACGTTTGGTTCGCTTTTCTGTTCTTTCCCACTCTGACGGCTTCTTGAAGGCAGACCCCCGGGCCTCGTTCAGCTACAGAGGGAAGTACAGTGCAGGAAACCAGACCGCAGAAAAACGCTGGGCTGCGGCTGGGAGAAGAGCGCTACCCGTCAGGGCATCAGTCCCATGTGTGCAGCAGGGGGCGCTAATGACCACTTTCTGACATTCACTGTGCAATTTCCTTTGCTGTAAAATTTCAGCTTCGTACGTAGATGATAGATGCTCTGATTCAAATAGCATTTCGCCTAACCCCACTGCATTTAAATAAAAATGCACTTGATTAAAAAAATCATAGAATAAAATTGAACTTAGAAACAAACAAAACAAAATTAGAAACAAAAGGATCTCTTCACACAGGGCACTGAGGAGAAAAAGATCCTCGTGCAGGCATTTCCTTTTCCTCTGAGACACGGTCAATTATGTCAAATGGATTTGACTGGTATGACTCTATCCCAGTAGCCACCAGAAGAGGGTGCAACCTGGTGCGCCTAGGACGCTGGGCGCTCGCAGCAAAGGCGCAGAGGTGGGTGAAAGACGAGGTTCCCAAAGGGGATAGTCGTTAAGGACGGTGTGGTGCGGGGAGGGGAGGGGAGGGATGTGTCCTCTGCAACCACAGTTTTAAATTCATACTTAGAACAGAGGGGCTATAATCCCATGCAATGTGAGCAGATTTTTTCTTAAGTAATCGTTAAAAATATCTGGATTATATACCTATGCTAATAATGCACATTTCTGTAATTCTGAAGCAATTTTGCAATAAAGCAAAAACAAACCGACCAAAAAATATAGGCTACGACTAACATTCACTTTATTCAATTCTGTTCTCGCAACTCAGAAGGCAACAACCAACCACATAAAAAAGGGAGCATTTTAGTATATACAGATAAAATTGGTCTGGGTATCCAAGGTGTTTGCTTTAATAGAAAATCGACATCCCAAATAACGAAGTGTTCTATTAGCTTCTACAACAGTCATGTCTAGGCCTTAGTCGATACCTGTTCATTTAAGGTACTATGTTATTTTCATGACTACACACTGAGGCACTCGTAAGACACACAGAGGAATAAAAACATACATACTGTCTTCTCTTTATGTTGTATTAATGCTGAAATATTGTCAGGGATTATTTGAAAAAAGCCCTTACTCGTGACAGCTCTTTTAAAAAATGACACAGGGCAGTATACAAGCTGAAGGGAAAACATCTGATTGAGGGGAAAAATTAAGTGAGATACAAGACAGCTCCAGCGAGGAAGTCAGAGAATCTCCACAAATGAAGCTTTTAATAATACTTTAGTACTAAGACATTTTACTTTTGTTTTTTTCTTGATTGCAACTGAATAGGTACCACTCTAAAGGAGTATTTTAAACATAATCATTTAATTTTACAATGTAAAAAACTTATCACAGTAAGTAGAGAGCTTAAAATACCCAATTCTAAAAATGAGAATAAGTAGCTAACTTGCAAAGTTTTAAAAAGTGCCAGTGTTCATATACTGGCGCTACATTCGTGTGTGCGCACGCGCGCGCGTGTGTGTGCGTGTGTGTGTGTGTAAATGCAATACAATGTAGAAATGTCCAGTACTTTTTTGTATTGTTTTAAAAAATCATCAATTCAACCTAAATTAAAGAATTACTTTAATAGCATTTTGCCAATACAGAAATGACATATCTGAGATCCAATCATTTGAGAAAAGGTTACCCTCTATTACTCGAACAGGGAAAGAAAACACAAGACAGGAACCCACAGTAATAAGTTATAGTAAATGTTGAAATAAAAATTACTTTTGTTTCCATCTGGAATTGAGACGTCCAATCTCCACTGTTTCTCCAGAAAACTAACAGGAAAAGATCGCCTGAAAACATGGAGCTTTTTTAAAGCTAGCTGTACACAAACTTCACATTGGCATTTTTCTTCAGTTTTCAGCCCAACTATTAGTACCTAATAGTTTAAAAGTCAAACATAATTTGCTAATAATAAACAACTGCACGCTCTATACTATGACCATGTGGTAACTGGCCATGTAAAACTAAGTGTTGATTTGTCTTCAATTTATAAATAGTAAAAATAAAGCAAAAAGGTCTTCCTTCTAATTAACTTTCTTGAAGGCTGTTTTGGCCCAATGTAAAGTGAAGCAAAACTACACTATCATTTTTTAAAAATTCTACATAAAGGAGGGCAGCAATACTAGCACTTTCTGAATGAGTTTAAATATTTGTAAAACAGTAATTGATTAGCAATAAAATCTGGATGCTACCCCAGTAAACAGTATGCCAGCATCTGCTGACATGTGAAAGTGTCCATCTTTTGAAAACAACAGGGCGAAGCACAACCGAAAACCTAGGGGAATCATTCAGACGGACAAGTAAAGGTATCTGCAAGTGAAATGGAGGGCAACTTTTTGGCCATTCATATATTGATAGATATATTTTTTACAAAATATCTGATAAGATTCATTTAAAATTTTGTAGAATAACGGTTTTTAATCTTTTACGTTACCTGCCTGTATCTTTCTGGTAGAACAGATAAATGTGTTCCAACAGCTTTATATAAGATCTACAAATTCCCTGAAAAATTAAAAAAAGAAACCTAAATTAATCAAGTTATATGCCCAATTTGATAGTATTTTTCTCCCAAAGAGAACAATTTATATAGACATACACCAAGACAGGTGGCATTACATTTTAAAATGCTAATTTTTTACAGCAGGACTAAATTTCTAAGTGAAGGCGGGGCTCCCAGAGACCTTATTTCAAACACGAGAGAGCGGCCGACTACAAAGTGCCAAAACGTGTAACACTGAACTCTATGTCAAGCCTTTTCTTCCTGATACTGAGGTTTTAAAACATCTTTCAAAGTAATCGCTTACCACTTTGGGGAAAATCAATGAACTATATAAAACAACCGGAACATGTTGCTTTTGATTCGGTAGCTTATTTTTGGCTGACTTTCCTATTTTAAAAAATCCTCAGATCTGAGTCTAGGGTTTTAATACCATATGGAACTTCTTGTATTGTTTCCGAAGACCCATGCTGCCCATTCTCTCTGAGGACTGAGGTTATCATTAACCAACCAGCCTCACGCTGACTATATACGCCATGGCCATCAGATACTCGGATCATGTGCCCAATGCCCTATTTCTCTAAACTTCTAACTTGAAGCTGTGGTTACAAGAGAAAACCAAGTTTCTAAGTGTTCAGTTCTCTGAGATTTTTCAGCATGTTTCCAATCAGATACACCCTGCACTCCTATGTTAAAAGGCCAGCTCGGCCAGGTTCCTTCTGGATGAATGAAATCAAGCTGGTTTTATTTGTAGTTTTATTCTGTAAACAAAAAGCTTTGGAAACTTTGGGATTTACTCATGGAAAACTAAGAAAAATGCATTCCCTAATCCCTATCCAATGATGCACTGGCCAGCGGGACCAGTTGTTCTAACCAGTCTCTTCTCACGGTGTCAATCTAAGACGCCAAACCACATTTGCATTTAGCAAACATCCCAGACGTCCTAGTTCCAGTAAGATGCAGTGCTGTTGGGGATATTATTCTGTAAGACTTATGATCTTGCATCATTTCGGCCACTGCTGACAAAAAGGATAGCTGTGTATAGGATAAGGGGCGGGGGGGGGGGGGGGTGACTAATGAAAATCTTCTTTTGGACTTTTTTTCCTCTAAGTATAGGCATGCCCCCAACAAGCACAAAAACCCAACTCCCAATGCTGATCACTAGGAACATTAAATTATCAAAATTAAAAATAATTTCCTCACCTAGCACAAGATACTATACAACATCACAACCGCAGACACATGAAAAAAAATCAGGCAGCAGAAAATGTACAACAGCTTTGGTGTTACACAAAATAATTTCCAGGAGCGACTGACAGTGAAGCACGAGGTCCGGGTCTTCTTACCGCAGACGCCCCACTGCTGGTTTCTACGTTTCCGTTTCCGTCCTCGGTAGGGTCTCGGCAGCCAAGACAGACAGAATGTACAGTTTGCTTAACGAGAACTATACATTGCTAGGAACACCATGACACTGTGCTCCTAAACATGTCATTAAGAAGTCTTGCCTCTGCATTGTGGCTCTGTGGCACATTTCCTGTCAAGATCACAGCAGGTCCAAAATAAAGTGACAACTAGATTTAATAAATTAATATACATTTGTTTAAAGATGTACAATGCACATTCTGTTTAATCCACGGTTCTGGGCCTCCAGGAACTTCTATTTACACATGTACAGACCTCGGGCAGCAGTGACGTCAGAGGGCAGGGAGGGCAGCAGGGCCTGCGACCGCCGCCCTCCAAATGCTGAGCACACTGAGCACACCAGCCAAACGCATCCAACCTGAAAACAATGCTGAGAGATCACTGGGAAAGTCTTCAGAGAGAGAAGTCCACAAAGAAGGGCAAGTAAAGGCAAGGGGCAGGTCCAGGACGCTGGGACGACCGCCTTACTCCTGGGACGACTGTGGAGGGGGCGGAGACGTGCCTTGTTTGCCAGATTTTCGCTCATAGTTCACGAGGCGTTGGCCCACAAGGTACCTGGGTTGTAAAAGCAAGGTGGTTACTCTCTTATACGATCTTACACGTTAAAACGTCCTTCCTAAGTACTGCCAGCGATACGTTTTTTAAAACACAAGTCAGATCACTTCTCATCTACCTAAAACCCTTCCGTGGTCAGGTAGGTAGAAGGGGAGCCTAGAACGATCACCTACCAAAGGCACAAAGGCAGGCACCTTATAGCAAGGAACAGGTGTGTGGGAAGACGTGTGCACAGCGAAGGTCAGAAGGGCCCGCGCCCCTGTCCGCAGGGTGGGACTTCTCGGGAACCCAGATGCTCAGGGGGCGGAGGAGAGCGAGGCAGAGCAAACCTATGCAGGGGGCTGATCTGTAGGGATCGTATTTATGAAACAGCCTAGTGGACAGATCTGAAGAAAGGCCTGGAAATACGACGACCAGAAAGCTGGCAGAGAGAGCCTACCCTGCCCGCCCAGGCAGGACGTAACAGCTCTAGTTCTAGAGAAAAAAAGAAATCGACACAGATTTCAGTGAGGTCGAAGGGGAGATGGCAGAGAAGCGACTGTAGGCGAATGACGGAGGCGGGGGTTTAAGTGCAAGAACAGAACGTGAAGAGCTCCTAGCCCAGGTGCTGTGTGATGACAGGGAGATCGCGGCCAGGAACGCAGGACCTCAGGGACGGAGACGGAAGTCAGTGCGGCTGCGACAAGACGGCAGTCCCGCCAGGACGCCGAGTGCCCACGATGACGGCAGGAGTGGCCAAGGAGCCCCAGCGGTGTGCCTCACTAAAGCCGGTGGAATGACCTGGAGCTTGACCACTGCAGGACAGTGGGTGTCAAAGCCGATGGCAATGAACTGGAGGGGACTGCGGTGCAAATGTGCCGGTGTCCCTCAGTGCAGATCAGTAAGACTGTGGCGTCTGTGGTTAAGAGTGGGACAGTGAAGCCTGCGCCTGACGGGGCTGCGGGGAGCTGAGCTGTCCGAGGCCCGGTCTACTCATCAGTAAAATGAGAACGACAGGCCTGTGCCCCACGCCTGCGGTGCGACAAACGCCTGGCCTGGCTGAGGGCTCAGTGCGTCGACTGACTCATCTTCCACCAGGACTCCCCGCTTCTGTCCACACACATAGGCCTCAGGAGGTGTCCTGGCCGTCTGTGCCACGCAGTTGAGCATTTCACATCTTAAAACACTTAGCTACTCCTGCTGCTTCTTCAGCCAAGATCTCACCGTCTGTTCAATCCTTTCTGTCTCACCGATTCTCTTCCTGAAGTTAATCATTCTTTACTCCACTGTTGCCCAAGAAACCCGTGTTTTTTTAACTGTTGAGGATTTTGTACATATCTTTAATAACGACAACTGAACAATGTGTAACACAGTTCACGCAGCACCACCTGACATGCACACACATAATCATAAAACGCATCAAGATGTGCCAAGAATGGGGTTAGCATTACGCAACGAAGATGCAGTAGGAAGCAAAGAGCAAAGGGATGTGAACTCACTTGCCCAGGACCAAAAAGTAACTCAGTGTCAGAAAAAGGAGACTCTGAACCCATACCCAACTCTACGATCCTGGTACCTCCCCCTACCCGCCCCGTGCACACGCACACTCGGCACCTCCTAGGGACCAGGCTGGGAGTGGACGAGCAATGGCGAATGAGAGACGCCCTCAGTGCATCCGCAGCGCAACAGTTTCTGCGTGAAGGAACGGGGGTGGGGGGGGCAGTGAGAGTACACTGGGCTGCAGGAAAAAGGCAGAAAAAGTGAATAAAAAATGATGAGAGGTGGGAAAGAACCACCGGGGGAGACTGGAAAAGACAGGCGACAGGTGTAAAGCAGCCAGCGGCAGAAGGCTCCTGAGGGCCCGTCCCGTCTGCCATCCTGTCTACAGTATCTGCTCCTCCGTCCAAGCAAGTGACATGAGAAATCCCCTCCGCCTTCTTTCTCGTGTGACAGAACCTTGTGCTCCGACCGCCTACAGTGCACCTGTATTTCCTACTGTCAGCAAACGCTTTGGAGAAGCCTTCAATGCTCTCCATCTCATTCTTAAAAATGTTACTCTTACGAGCCCTCAGACTCAATAAGGGGAGCAAATAATTTGTTGTCTAAACCGGGCACCCATAAACGGGGGGAGCTGCTAAAAACGACATAAAGGCAGCATACGTAAACTGGGACCCCCCAGGGAATCCAGGACAGGTAAGTTTTAAATCCACTTCCCCTGCTAGATACCATTAAAACAGAGCAGGATTCAGCCTCCAAGGAGGACATGGACGGCCAAATGGCTGTCATCCCCGAAAGCGGTTAGCCTTGGCCGTCCTCATCCTCAGTCTCTCACTGAAGTCAGGTCACAGTGTTTCCTCAAAGCAGAGGGCCAAGCTTCTGCAGTAACCTTGCGGCCTCTCTCAGCAGCGCCTGAGTAACCCGATGGCCCCCAATTACAAGCAGGGCTTGGGAAGGCCCTGCTAATTCCTAACTCAGGTTTCTTTCTATGTAAAACCATTTAATAGACTGTCAGATCAAAGCCTTTGAAAACAGACTGAAAACTGTTTGGAACGGGCATTAAAAAGCCCCCCCCCCCCACACCAGTTTCGCCCCGCCTCTCCGTCTCCCTCAGTGAGGGCCCCGCATTCCCAGATGGGGAGCCCAGCTGAGTCCTTGGCAATGCTCTCGCAGCCTGCATCTGTTAGTGGATCCTGTTAACGCTGCCCCAAAATACATCCGGAGCGCTCCTCCCTCCTCCATCTCATCAGATGCACAAACTAAGAAAGGAGCCCTCAGGCGAATGGACGTCTAGACTTACTTGTCATTTTTAATATGCTCATAAAGGCGCTTAAACTGGCGGACCTGGAAGGACAAGATGCCCATCAGTACCACGACCATCAGTAAGAACGGATAAATCCGCCGGTGGACCAGATTTTGCATTTCCGCAGTAACACCTGTAAAACCAGAAAAGGACACCCCTAAGTGCATGTGGAACAGCAGTGCAGTGAACGCACGTCTTTCCGCTGAGGAGAGGGGACCGGATGCAGGGCTCAGGAAATGGAGTGAGGCAGCGGGGAGGTCACGCTGGAGCTGCGCCGGCCACGTCCAGGAGCCGGTTACGTGTCAAAGCCACAGAGGAAATGACAAAAGGAGGTTCACTGAAGAGAAATGAGACTCATTCTTCTACAAGGACACCAGGGCCACAGCGTGGAGAATGAATCAGTGGTTAAAGCAGGGACGTCACACGGGAGGCTGCGGGCGCCAGGTGAGAGACCGTGTGTGCCTCAGCGGGCGCCAGCGGCCAGGGCGCCGGAGGTCGGGTCGGGGGATCTGGATGCCACTTGAGTGTGGATAGCAGAGAGCCTTGGGTGACGTGGATGACCTCCGAGGTTTCTGACTCGTGCAGCTTGCTGGATGATAACGCTGGTCACAGAGGGGATTCAGGAGAAGAGAGATTTGGAGAGGGAAACTCTGTCCTTATCACTTTAAACACATGCTGTGTTTAAGGTCCTGTGAGGGTTCTTCGGAACAAAACTGATCATTTCTAGTTGCTAAAATGTCACAAATTAGCATCTCCTCTTTGGTTTCCTTTTATGCTAAAGAACATTTTTTAAATTAATTGTAACACTTTTCCTTAGTTTTGTAAGCACGTGACCACAGCGCCTCTAGTCAGGAGAAAACATCGGGGAGGAAATCTATTTCTGCCTGTTTGGGGGAGAGTTTGATGTCAGTGCTTTCCCACCCGCCTAGAGAGAAATCTGCACCCCAGGGCTGTATGAGCCTCTTAATCCTGCCCTGAGTGGTCAAATCTAAGAAAAAGGCTCTTAGCTGGACTTATATTTACATGTAAAGCATTTGTGATACCGGAAGTGACAATAATGTAACAACGTCTATAAAGGAGCTCTCTCGGGCCCCCCAGCCAGCGTTACCCACCTAGTAAAGGGACGATGCCGGACGCTATGACGTACGGTACACACAGGGAAAGCAAGAGCACGGAGATCACAGGCGCTGCCAATTTGCGAATGATATAGTGAAGGTCAATGTTCCGGATGCCATTTGCGTAAACCTGAAAAACAAGGGAAAATATCAGAACAAGGGTACGGGACAAATTCCTCCCGGTTGACACAGCAATCTCTACGAGCAGAAGCTGCAAGAGACTGAGTCCCCCAGCCCCAGAGGATTCACGCTGGTTATTTTTCCTGAAGACAGGGCAAGTTCTGGAACACACGCACACGGTGCCCACGAGTTTTTAAAGAAACGCATTTCCTCTTTACTACGTAAGACACTAATGCGGAATCATCAGTACAGTAGCCTTTCACGATACAGTACCAGATGGAGCCCAGTCATGTTAGTTTAACACCACATTACACTTCCTAAGAGTCATCGGGAGTACCACTCGAGACTGCATTCATGTTTCTGAATATAGGAAAACATTATAAACAGAAAACATGTTTCTGAAAACCTGGCATAAATCGAATTTTAACAAACCAAAAGATATTTTATGTAAAAATTTAATATAAAAGAATTCTTGTGGATTTTGTTTTAATTAAAGAATTTCTAGAGTATTTGCATTAGCTTATCCAGAAAGTTCTATGGATAGTACTGCAGAGAAAAGAATGGATGGAAGTGGGAAAACCTTGGGAAAGACGGACACTAAAGATGGGCAGAGGAGGCTGCTCTTGCTTTTCCCCAGCACTCCGACCTCGCCTGGCCCAGTCACTCCTCGTGCTCTGCGACGTGCCCGACAGGGATCTGGCCAGAGCATTCGGATGTGAATGACAGAAAAGCTTAACCCCCCCAAATCCGTTTCTGACCCCAAAGAAACCTCGTTAACTCCAAAGCGCTCAGTCTTGCGGCAAGGGGTCCCAGTGTTTCTCAACCATTTTTACTTAAACTTACACGCACGTATGAGGAAAGAACGCATCAGAGAGCAAAAAATTACAAAGACCAACAACGTTCACAGCTTCCAGCTGTGATGAAACCCTTATTCTCCACACTGTCCTGCAAGGGAGCCTCCCTGGAGCCTCCAGAGCGGAGTGGCCTGCACTGCCGTCACGAGCGGGTACGCTGCCACGTGCCCACGACCCAGCTCGCTTCGCTGTCTCACAGTCAGCCCGCACTTGAGAGGCGTATGCAAACCCGCAGTTCCCGTGGCTCCCACCCAAAACTCTCCAGGTACACGAAGTTTTTTCACCGTTTTCTTGTGTAGACTGGGCTGAAAACTTCAAGGTTATCATCACATCGACCAAATTATCTGATGGCTCCATAATACGGTAATACTCTTAGGTGCTACATAGCTAGAATAGTCCTAAAAAGTTCTAAAAGAAAAGCTTTTTCTTTTATTTATTGCCTTGAACAATAACTTTTTTCTCTACCACAGGTTTAGAAAGCTAAGAAGCCTCCATCAGAACTCCTGCCCTGAGAAGAAGCACGTATGCTGACTTTTGCCTTAACCTTGGACAGGGTTCCAGGAACTCTAAGCTACTGGTTAACCTTCAGGTAAGGCAGTCTTAAGAGTGGTCGATGCAAATTCATGGTGATAAAAGAGCAAACTGCCTTCTACAAAAAAAATGTTATGCTCATTAAAGAACATGTAGAAAAATGGAAATATGTAAAAAGAGTCTATACCTATTACTCCCAGTCTTTTTCTGAAAACTGATCTTACTTACCTGCTCAATTACAGTTTTCAGCCACCACTGAGGACCCATCAATGTTATCGCTGCAATGATTTTGGCATGCAGGACTCCAAGTGCCCAGTCCTAGGGTAATAAAAAACATTTAACAGATTTTTGTTGTTGTTTTTAGCAAAAAAACAAAAAACAAAAAACAATACAGAGGTTATGTAGTAATTTTCTTAAGTCCTGCAGGATCAGTAACAGTTTTACAGAAGACTAACATATGCTATAAAACCCAGGGAATGGTTTTCCTCTACAGCTCAAGTTCAATGTTTCTACCAAAAAAATCACTCTTGACTCTTTCAGAAATCTACATTATTTTCTCAAGAGAAGTGAGAAAAGTGCGGACATTAAAGGAGATCTCAAGGAGCAAATAAAGACAATAATGACAAGGTTTTATTTTATCAAAACATCTTTAGGCTGTTTTATTGGTTTCGGTTGAGCTGACTGTATCAAAATAAGATGGTGGAGCCATGTTTGGCCTAAAGAAACCATGCCAAAGGCTCACAGAGAACTTGTAGCTTGGTGCAGTCAGTCTGGGGCACTTGGTAAGAAGGTCTTATTGTAGGATTTCGGTTTGCGTGAGGTGATCTGGGGAGGACTCACGGAAGCAGTGTTTTGCTCTATGTCAGATGCTACTAGAAAGAGGGGGCTATCTGTAACTGGGGATCTCAATAAACCTTATCCAGAAGAGGGACAGAGTAAAGCTAAAACTGTACTGGTGGTCTACGGCCACGCCACCCTGAACGTGCCCGGTGCCTGACCTTGGAAGCTAAGCAGGGTCAGGCCTGGTTAGTACTTGCATGGGAGACCACCTAGGAAGACCAGGTGCTGTAGGCGTAAAAAAAAAAAAACTGTACTGGTAAATGAAGCAGCAGCCAATCATGTTTGCTAGGACAGAGGGAGACTGGTCATTTCTGTGGTATGGAGAATATTCATGTTTTGCCTGGGTTCAGGCATGATTATATAGTGTGTATGAGTGTGTGGTGGGGGAGGGGGTGTTTTGTCTTGATCTACCATGGTCACAGAGTGGCCCTGTTTAATGCTGATGTTCTGTGAAATCGTTTATGCCCAGCGAGAGAACGCCAAGGCCCAGCTGACAATGCCAGGCCAGCTCCTGGACGTAAAAGCTGCTCTTTTTTGGTTCTGCATATTGCATAAGATCAGGAGGCACACTGATTCTGCATTTGTAGTGATCACTGGGTTAACGCAGAATTCACCTGATCCCTCCACTGTAAATCTGTATGCTTCCCTTTGAGACTGTCAAGTGATCTGTAAGGTGACACTCTGCCACCAAGCAAATAATCACTTCTGGATTGTCATGGTGTCAAAGGAGGTATACGTCTCCTTCCTTTGAGTCTGGGCCAATCTCTGACACTTGCCTGTGCCTAGTAGGACACAGTGAAAAGCGAGGCTGTAGGACTTGAGATGAGGCCATAAAAGGCAGGGCAGCTTCGTCTTGTCTCCTGGCACACTCATTTCCCTGAGGCGCAGTGTAAGAAACCCAGCTCTCTTGAGGCTCCCAAGCTGTGAGGAAGCCCACATACATCCAGAGGGGCTCCAGCCAACAGCCCTGATGGGGTACAATCAACAACCAGCACTGACCCTCACAGGTGAGAGATGAAATCTGCAAATGATTCCAGCCACAGTTGTCAAATCATACTCAGCCACTGAGGCTTCCTAGCTGAGGCCCCAGACAACATGGGGCAGAGATGAGCTGATATGCACTATCTTAATTTCTGACTCAGACTCTTTGGACAAAATAAAGGCTGTCTTAAGCCACTAATTATGAGGTAACTGAAGACCCATCACCTTTTACCTGATAGGTTCAGCATCCACTGATAATCCTTGCTAGAATCAATTACGCTGTTAGCTATTGCAAAATAGTGATTTTACAATTCTGTTAATCCTTTACCTTTATTAGCTGGCATTATTCTGTAAAAAATACCTTTCCTTCAATCACTGTTGCTATCTGACTATATTGCAATACAGCTCTTACAGACAAGCACCATATGTGCCTAATTATTTCCCTTTCTATTCACTTTCTCTCTAACCCTCACCTATGAGCACACTGGGTTAGAGGGAGTTCCCTATACGCGCATCTGGCTCACCGTGAGGCCGCCCACTCGCTCCTTCCTAGAACACACTTTTCTTTCGTTCTCACCCATTCCTTTCCACTCTCTACTAGGTTGTTCTAGAATTACCCCCTACAGAAAACCATTATCTGAAATTCCCGAAGCTGGTTAAGTACCTCTCCTGCATGATGCCACAGCTCCTTGTACTCGCACGGTCTACCTGTGTCCTCGTCTATCTCTCCCACCAGCCTGACCCTCGAGAAGCTCCTGCATTAGCTTCATTCCCATCTGAGTTATGCAGCACAGGGTTTTGGCACAAATTAAAGCTTTAACTCAAGTAAACATTTGCTATTAAATAAGGTTTGTAGAGGTTCTTTATCTAGGAAATAGAGAAAGGAAAACATGTACCAAATAATTTCCATTTTCGGAAAATCCACTGTAACATATTAAGAAAAGCTCGAGCGAAGCTGAAAAGCCTTTGAGAGCCTGAAGTCAATGCCTAGTCCTTTCTCCTGATACTGCTGAAGAGCTTGAGGCCTTTGACATTAACTTTGGGCCTAAGTACCACAGAAAAGTTAAATTTCTTTTTCCAAAAGCTTTAGGATCTTTGCTGTGACACACATAGGTTCTCTCAAAATGCTCTTTTAAATAAGCCCTAAGACTTTGTGAGATAACGTGCTATAATTATTCAAAAATATAAGCTATTGCTTAACGTCTCAAAGCCAAAGGAGCAAGCTACTGTACCCTAACTAAAAGATGAAAATATCAACATATATTAGCTTGTATCTTTAAATACTGGTGAAGCCAAAGCAAAAAGTGAGTGATGTTTTAATCTATAAAACAGAGTCTAAAGGACTTACGTGACCTGCATACTTGGAAAATCATATATTAAAATGCACTATTTAATTGATTTTACAAAGGTTCTTGGAAGAGAAAAAATTAGGAGTCTTTCTAAACAAACTGCTTAAGATCACTTTTTAAAAATAAGGATTTTTCTGACGCTCAGTCTGTTAAGAAATATCATTAGCAAAAGACACGCACTTACCTGCCATGGGTAAAAAAGAGGGGTCTGATCCAAGGGCACCCTCAGGGGAGCAACGATAACCAGCTCGAACAGGAGCCCCAGGAGCAGCGGGACGACGCCCGCCAGCAGCACCGCAACTATCAGCGTCTTCATTATCTGTTAGGAAGCAGGAGCCGTGTCATTAGAGTCCCACTTCTAGTCCCGCTTCTTTGTTCTATTTGGAAGTTTCTTTTTCTTTGACTTATGTCTAACAGAACGAATATATTACCTTATCCGACTTCCTCACACTTTATGTTACATGTTTACATGAGATCTGAATAGCTACAAAAGTTCGAGCTATAATGAAAACATGATATTACTATGCATTGCCTGCTACAAAATTACAGAAATTTCATTTTATTACATATATTAACCAGGTGGCTGTGCTGTATTTCTTAACCACATTCTCAGGATTAGGATTCTGTTTGTCCAAGCTACGGATTGTCCCAGGCCGCTGATCCAATGATGACCCTCCCACAAGCTAACCTGTGACCCCTGAGGTGGATGGGTATAGAAGGGCTCCTCCGCATAGCACTAATTAAGGTAATTAATCAAGCTGATCAAACTGCCTCCCTCTAGAACACTGTGGTCCAATAAAGTACACACACAGAGAAAAGAAGAGATAGTGTCAAAGAGCCACTATGAAATCCTGACAGAGGAACCAGTCTTCAAAAGCGGCCCTGGTGTCGAATGCCCTCCCATTCCCTGAGGAAGCCTCAGTGAGTACATCTGCTTCGGCAGCAAGGGACTAATATGGTGTGCACGAGGATGCAGCACCTGCTCCCTTACAGGGTAATCTGGTGATGAGAAAGAACAGCTAATGAAAACTGGATTTAGCTGTTCTCTGTATCTGAAATACAGCTGTCTTATCATCTTACACATCAAATAGCAATTAAACCCCTCCACTCATAATATACAATGACTCTCTCAAGTTTTTTCTTTCAACATTAGTAATTAAATGGATTCTAAACTTCCAGTGAATTTAAAATATAAATTCAGATACAAAACCAGAGTTGATTATACCAATGAAAAGGCGTAAGCCGTTACCTAAACAAACTTACCAGTCATGGCCAACGTTACAATCAACCAATAATTCGCCATACTTGGACCATCATCTTACAGTGACGATTTCCCCCAACCTTTGTGGCAATTAAGCTATTTATTGAGAATAAAAACTTCCAGTACTTACTACACTTTCACATTAGCCAAGATAGTTCTTGAATTAGCGATGTACTGTGTAATTAAAGGAATCCCATTTAAATCAAACACCCTGACTTGATCCTAAAGTCAAGATTTTACAGATTCAAATGGATCGAAAAATCAAATTGTAGAAAAAAATATCATTAAAGGAAATAATACTTAAAAAAACTGATTTTAAACTCTACAGAATATCTTATTCCTTAAAAATGTAACCAATCTTCAAAATAAGTTTTCTAATTATATTATTCAAGAACCTTCCTGGGTCACTTAAGAATATGATTTTCTTTTGTCTCTCAAATACATTTGACTGTGGTTCTCAGAATTAATGAAAAAGCCACTGTCTTAAAGGAACAGTCCTTCTAATTCAAAAAGTCAACTCTCTTGACACCATCAGCATAATGAAGAAACAAGTGAAGAGTTAAAGAAATGACTGGAAAAACATCCACTGCTCCTGTCAGATAAGATCTGTCTCTATTAGAAGAACCTACCATGAGGGACCACTCTTTAACCTTCTGGAAGATCACTCTGCGTCCTTGGGGCATCCATGCCACCAGCACCGTCACCGCCCTGATGGTCAGCCAGCAAACATACAGACCACAAGCAGCTGTGTAGAGCTCGTGGATTTTGGCAGTCCCTGTCCAAAATGACATTAACCAGCGGCCGGCAAATACTGAAAATAGAAAGGCTGATAAATGAGACACATGACTACATAGGGAACTGCAGTCTTGATATTAATATTGTTCTATTTTCAATCATTTTAAGTGATCAATCAAAAGTGACATATCACAGTTTGATATATCACTGCCTTCATTAAAAGCCAACAAAAACAAACAACCCCCCCTGCCCCGCCCAAACTCTAAAGAACACAATTATTTAATTAAGATACAAATAAAACACAGCAAGTCACCAGGGACAAGCTCTCCTGAGACATGCACTCTGACTTGCCATGCCAATTACTTGTTCTTTGAGGGGCTGAAAAAACTTGAGGGGGTGGTTGTTTTCACTGTTTTTATCACCAAATGAAATCATTATGCACATAATAGCACAAAAGTAGAAAATTTATTTTCTATTATTCATGCTATTAATACTTTTAATATTTACAAATAATTTAGAATAATTTTCTTTCAATTCAGTTGTTCGTCAAGACAGAAAACGCTTATTTTAATAAGAAGTGGGCACAATACCATTTTAAAGCACAATAACTGAAGAATATCATATTAATCTTCTTGAAAAAGTTAGGATCTAAATATATGAAACTTGGGAAATAGATTTTAAAGCTAAGAGATTGCCTCACACAGAGTTATTACAAATAAATTTTTTATTCCAAAAAATCTAACTCTCAGTTAAAATTGTTTATTAAGTAACTTTCTTTACATGGTTACTTCTCAATAAGGCTACAGATAATGACGAGACCCAAATTTCCAGTGCATTTTTCCTATGAACTGATTTCTCTTTAATACAGGACTATCTGTTATTTTTGAATACCTAAAAGGAGCTAGTGGTTGTCCTGACCGCATTCCATATATTATTTCATTAATCCTCCCCACAACCCCCCAACGTAGCTACTACCTGCATTTTTTTCAATTATGGTTAACATTTAATATTATTTTTTATGTTTCAAGTGAACAGCATAAAGATTAGACATTTATATAATTTACACAGTGATCCCCCTAACTAGTCTAGTAATCACCTGGCACCATATGTGTAGCTATTACAATACTGACTATATTTCCTATGCGGTATTTTACGTCCCCTTGACTATTTTGTAACTACCAATTTGTACTTCTAAATCCCCTCACCATTTTCACCGAGCCCCCCACTACCTTCATTCTGAAGATTAAGAAACCAAGGCTTGGCAACGGGAGCTCGCCCAATCAAGATCACACAAGGGTGGAGGCTGAATTTGAACTCATGTCTACAAGACGAAGCTCATGCCCTTGACCACTGAAACCACACTGCCTCCACTCAAACTAAATCAGCTAAACTGTCAAGTCTTACAGGACATAATGCTGATAAACACAGACTTCGTTGCAGCCTTACGAAATAGCGTGGGTGCAAAGATAATTTCATGTTTAAAGACAAGTACATGTAAATGTTATATGACAAACACATGTGTTTGTTAATTTGAAGATATAAAAATCATCACTGATAATTCTGTAGAAATGTCTAGTGTCATACACACATACTCTGTCTCTCTCCAAGGTTTTATTAGTTTTCGTTCGGTTGGTTAACTTTTAAAATTTAAAGACCACTTTCTATTCTATAATTCATATACTTCCAATCAAAAGCATTTTCGAGAGGACAGGGTTAGGTTTTAGTTTGTAGTAACTTATCAGTTAAACTGTAGCTACAGAAAAGTAACCATCAGGGAAAACAGCATCCTCACTCCCTTAAATGTGTACTGTACCACTCGGCATTTCTATGATTAAACATAACACGTTCTTTCCACCAGACTGTGGGACTGGGTTAACAGGGAAATATTTGCTTAGCAACCCTCAGTGAAATTAAAAGTAGTTTTATTGCCAAATTCAAGTACTAAAACAAAGTTTCCTTCTTTTGTTAACTTTTTCTTAATATTTCTGATAAAAACATGAAAATGGAACATAAAAACCGTAAGTGTAAAATTGTCCGAAGTTCAAAAACTAAGTTTTTCCAGCAATATGTTTACTACATTGCCCCAACAGTTAATTAAACTTCGTCATTTTAACAGCTGTGAGTGGTGAGCTTAAGGGCAAAATTCTAAAGGTAAAATTATTGTGCAGAAACAGTAAAAAAAAAAAAAATCTTTATCTTTACTAATTTAAGGTAAAGCACAATTCCTACAGATTCGAATTTTTTTTTAGAAACCATGCTTGAAATTAAAATTTTCAAGCTGCTCCTTCCTATCTTAGCCTTCATGGAAAAACTCAAGCACTTAATACAAATTTGATTTATAAAATTAAATTGAATTAATATTACAATCAAGACTAACTCAATATAAGTTTATATGCTTTATAAAAGCTCAAAATTAGCTTCCGCTTAATGATTATTTAAGTGGCGAGCGCATATCAGTGTGACTTGAAATTTTCTGGCTCACTATAAACATTAACCGGGAGGGTGAGGGCAGCAAGCTGCTCCTGTCACTTTGTCACTAGCTTTGTATTCCAACCCCATTTACCCACGCTCTCTGAAGAGGGCGACAAACTACTATATTCATTCACAGCTTATTTGTTAGATTAAGAAACATTGTTTAACTGAAATTTAAAGATGAATACTTGTGAATACCAGATGACAAAACGAAACCGTCTGGCTTCACAAAGGTCTCCAAGAACAGCCATGCAATGGACTGGAACAATAACAACATAATAAGGGCAACAAATTAGCACCAAAAGACTGGCTTGAAAAAATGACTTTAGCCACAAAGATGACTTTCTGAAAACCCACACCGTAATAAGGCCATGTCCAAGAAAACTGAATGGCCACAGTACTTTATTTCCAAAACCGAATCATAAATTGTATCTTGACTTTGTCCCCCTCTGCTCCAATGCAGAGGAATCCAGTGGGATGGAGACCCAACCCTCCATGGATCAACATCCCAAATTCGATCAGAAATGAGGGGGAAACAATTTCAAGTGTATATCTGATAGAAGATCACATCTCGGCAAGATACGCCCTTTTACAACAAAGCACCTGCTCATGATGTCACTAGCGAAGAGCGAGGATACGGTCCTACCTGGTAGAGTAAGGCAGATGAGGCTGGCGATCAGTAAGGTTATACACATGAAGACAATCAACAAAAATATCTGCAAGGCAAAACGTGAGAGTACGTGAGCGGCTCACGGGGGCTCCATGCATTTTGACACCCTTCAAAGAATCAACACAATTCTCCCCGTAAGAACAAGTGGTCTGTGTTGGTATTTCTAGGTTTCCTTCCATTTTACATAAAAAAGAAATTTTTTATTTTTGTTAAAATTACCTATAATTTTGGCCCCCCAAAAAAGTCCATTTTCACATAACCAAATACATCAACAAGTAACAGGTAAATAAATAAAACTATTCACTTTTTTTATCAAATTCTCAAAAACAACTTTTTGTGAAGGGAAAGCGTACTCTAACAGTACTGTCCAGTCAGAACTTTCTGTGATGATGGACACGTCTACGTCTGCACTGCCGGACAAAGGGGCCATTGGCACATGAGGCCACCAAGCACTTGACATGGGGTCAGTGTGCACGAGTAATGGGATTTTAAACTGTATTTACTCTGTGTGTGTTACAAAAAATATAAGAAATGTATTTTTTTTCAGCTTTATGGCAGTGTGGCTGACAAGTAAAACTGTGATATATTTCAAGTGTACACCATGACCTGATGCGCATGCACGCTGTGAGGAAACTCCGGCGTGGAGATACCACGCACACCTATCACCCCGCATATTTACAAACTCTATTTACTTTTAATTAAATGTAAGCGAAAGACAGCTAGCGGCAGCCACTGGCTCCTGTGCTGAGAAGAGAAAAGGGCCCGCTGAGAGGGGAGGGAGGCGGCTCCCCGGGCGGGAAGGGAGCCGATGCTTGCCTCCTGCCTGACCAGGCCCGGGTGAGGGCAGCTCTCTGGGGGGAGACAGAAAAGGACAGAGGAGACCGCTCCGGGAGGAGAGGGTGAGCTCTGTCAGCTTTCACTGCTCGAGGAACCCACTGATGACTCTCTGATCTGGGCCAGAAGTTCTTCTTGCCAACCAAGAGCCTCACCTCGCCCAGCTCCTCCTCACCTCTTACTATAAATACCCCTCTTTCCCAGCTCCCCCATCTCCCACCACTCACCCACACGCACCCCACTCTCTAGATACATTCAGCTCAAATTTTAAATTAAATGCCTGCGGTTCCCGATCTCCCCTGCCTCCCCTGCCTCCCCTGCCTCCCGGCCTGGCATGTGCCTGGAACGCCCTTCCTATTCTCCCTGTCTCTGCCTGGCCTCCTGGCTTTAAAGGCTTAGATCAGGCATCACCTCCACGAAGATTCCTGAACACCTTCTAAAAAAGTATTCCGTGGAACAAGGAGTGACCAGTTGTGCCACATGCCACTCATACAGCAAGCGTGATGAGGACCAAGACCCGACCATCAGATTTAACAACACGAAGGTCGCTGGTGACCCTGGTCAGGGGAGAAAGTCTCACTAGGACAGACTCTTCCTTAACCAATCTGGTTTGCAGTTTCATCAGCTATGAACAAGATTAGCGTTCATGCCTTGCAGTTTGTGAATGCGAATTAAATGGGAGAAAACATGAAAAAGCCCACTCCAGGTCCTGACACACAGTTGAGATGTGTCGACAATGTTAACTGCTTATTTGCTCTAGTCTTTCACATCATCGGTCCTTTCAAACAGCACGGAGGAGCAGCATGGAATCCCAACGCCACGACCCATCTCTAAAATCTGATCAACGTATCCGACATTAACGTATATTATGCTGCATAATGAGAGCACCAAAACATGAACTCTTGTCAGGAGACTGTAAGACAAGTCTACACAGAGGACCATGTGCTAACAGCAACAATAACAGCACCAAAATCTCTCAATAGAAATTTGGAAACGACTGGCTTCTGGTTAAGTCCGGACAGCACCTACCCTGAGTGGAAAATGTAAAGGCCGGCGGTAAGGCTGAAAGCCAATGGGCCCCCCCTGCTGGAGGATGGCCTGGTGGGCGGCATGCAGGCCTTCCCCCACCACGGGGACGGCGTTGTTATTCCGAGCGTGCTGGTTGTTGTTAACTTGCTGGTTTGCACTATTCTCGTTTTCTTCCTGGTCTCCCAATAAATAGGAATGAAGATCCCTATGTAAAAATTACATCAGTGAAAATTCTTACTTCGGAGCAGAAGAAAACAGCAGACATGAGATTTACTTTCTTAATAATTATTATTTAGGGTGGAAAACATACAAATAGAATCTCTACACAGCGCTATTATCTCAACCAGGTCTAAATGTTGGTACCCCCTGCTTTACATAAAGCCTTCCCAAATTAATGTTAATTAACGTAGAGAATACTCCATAAATTCAACCTATTTTGTGTTTTCTTCAGCCAGTATCTGAGAAGAAATCAGTAATTAGAAAAAATAAAAAGTACAATGTACAAGAAACTCTATCTGAAGATCCTAAGAAAAACGACTTCGTTTCTTCTCTATAGATGGCTGTGTCTCCTGTGACATGTATCTCAACTAAAACCTCCAACCCAAATCACTTGAGGCACAAGTGAGTTAATGGGTGGAGGCTCACAGCGGGGCCGTTAGAGAGGATAAATGACCAAATACAAACAAACACACGTCACATTACGGTGTCTACAGGATGCCATATATTTTCTGAAAACATGTTTAAATCACAAAGATTCATTCAACTTTTAAATAAGTATGTAACACATACAGCTTGAAAAAATAAATGCAATGTGCTGACTAAATGACTAAGAAACCCAACCTGAGAAGAGCTCATATTAGGTTAAAACTTCTAAAAAAAAAAAGGGTAAGTTGGTTTGTTTTTAATACACTAAAAATTTTTATGTTTACCCTGTATAAGAAAATAAAAGAACCTGGCCAGCAACACACTTTCATAAGAGGGTAAAAACATGCATACTTTCTCCAAAAGGATGCACGATGATCAGAAAACATTAAAATTTTTGAGAAATTAAGTATATATGTACCTGCAGATATCACTAAATTGTCTCTTAGTAAAACTAATTTTTCTGAGTGGAACATGGAACATATTTTTCAGAAAGGCTATTACACTGGCACATGATGTGCCTACCAGTCACCTGCCTGTACTTACAGCAAGTATCCAGCAGTAACAGTCCACGCTCGCACAAGCCCCTTCAGCCACTGTCGCGTGTGTCCCTGCTCAAGTAACGCTGGCAAAACAACCTGAAGCAGAAGCAGCTCAAGGGACAGTTCGCTCACCGGAGCATCGCTAGGCAATGACAAAGAGCCATAATTTACACTGCGAATTGTTTTCCATTATAACCATATCACGTTAAATATTTAATGGGATGACAGCAAAACTCCTTGAAGAGTCGAATGAACCCATGGTCTTCCGTGCCTCTCCTCCACTCTCTGGAAGCCAGCAAGGCTTCCACATGTGATCCACAAAACATTCGGACAAGGACTACCCATGACCTTCACATGGTTAAACCCAAAAGTCAGGTCTCGGCCCTCGCCTCACTTGCTCTACTAGTGGCATGCTACACAACTGGTTGCTCCTGGCTCCCCAAAACACCTTCTCCTTGAACGCCTTCCCAAGGCTCGGTCCCCTTCATCATCCTGACCCAGACGGCAGCATGTAGATTATGGAGGAAGGGGCACGGGGTTAAGGATGGACTATAAATGGAGAACTGAGGAAGGCCCAAACCACGGGACTAAGCAGTAAATCTAGTTGGAGCAGATAAGAGATCTTACAGAACTAAGCTGACAAGATTTAAAGATTAATTAGAAGGAAAATTGAGGAAGAAATCCAATTTGCCTGGCAGATTTCTGGTTTAGGTGACTGAAGGGATACTGCAAATTGCTGAAAAAGGAAAAACAGAAGAGACGAGACATCCAGGTGACTTAAGTTTTTAAATCGAAGTAGGTTTTCTGTCTATACGTCTTATATCTTATTTTTAATCCATAATTAAGTGTGCAACAATGGCCATATCCTTTGCGATGTGCGTTTTGTATAAAGACAATGCTACTAACACACTCTTTAGGTACAGTAAATGTTTCATCGCTGAACAATAAACTTCATTTGCAGAAAAATAAAAGCCTGTCCTCCTTTGGGAAAAGTAACTGCTATACTAATGTTTATGTGACATGACAAAATTTAACCATGAGATGATTTCCAGTATCTATAAGAAATGAACGTTCTGAATGTATGTGCTATGACTGTCAAATCTCTAACAGCCAAATTCGTAAAGCTTCCAGATGTTGAAAACTTACCTATAGAGCATGACATTGTACGGGAGAAAACTGGGCAGCAGACTCTTAATTATACGTATAGGAAGCCAAAGCATCAGGAGGACAATGGAGCCAAAGACAATCTGCAGCGACAAAAAGGGTGCAACACCATGGCAAACCACTCTCGTGAGACGTAGGCCGACTCCTGAACGAACTCAGCTAACAGCCATCCAAAGCTCCGTGTTCTCACGTGACACGACAAACTTGGGTCGCTCCACGTAAAGAATTCATCCCTGGGACGGCAACCCGCCTCTCTCTCTAGGACCCGAGGGCTCTAGCAGGAGCCACAAAAGATAATCCTTGCATGGTATGTGAGGAGAGAGCTCGAAACTCAAAATGGACGATCAGAACCATCTGCAACTTACTAAACCACCTGTAATCGTTATAAGACGTGACCCGCATGAATGGCTACGAAGGTTTCCAAAGAGTGAAATGCCGCTTTTAGAATTTTTTTTGGAAGCATTTAGCTTTAACTAGGTAATTTCTTCTTCCAGGCAGGGAAAAAACTTTTGAGACCCTTCTGTTAAGAGTTTAATTTAGAAGGTATGAACGAGTCACCATTGCTTTAATATAAATTAAGTGTAATTCAGAAAGTCATAACTTGGCAATCAATTATACTACTAAAGCAATGAAAGACATTTTTGTTTTAGTGAACATTTTATTTACTTTATCAAAATAACCAATAAAATAGCTACTTAACAACCAAGTTCCACAGGCTTAGATAAACATAAATTATTCGATCTACTCTACCAGTACCCAATTAAAATAAATAAGTCTAAAGCGTAGCACACTTTACATCGAAAGCAACAAAAAGGTATGCTCACCACTGACAAAACGAATCTCCGGAGATGCCTATAGATAGGCAGGTGGATCATTTCTTGTACTGGATTAAAATCTGGATCATTCAGATTCCTCAGAAACCACAAGACACCAGGTCGAAGCACCTGTGAACGCATTTTAAAAGCTATAAATGCTAATGTCATCAAGGCTGCACATGAGCTAAAACACTAACAGAAAAATAAGCTCTTAAACTTATTTTGGCATCTTATAAAATGGGCCCCAGAAAATTCAGATGGCTTTCCTGGGGGGAAAAAAAGTTCCTAAATCAGAGTCTTTATGAAAACTATTCTGTGTTTGATGTCCTTTGATGCTTTTAATAATTTAATGGGAAAAAAAAAGTAAGGCAGCTTGTCAAATCTAGAACGAGATTAAAAATAAATGTTTTTAAATTGTCACTATATTGAAACATCTAGTGAAAGAATTAGGTTGCAATTTATAAATGTTCTAAGTAGAAGAGCTGATTTCAATCTTAAACTCCTGAGAGGAGTTACCTTTATTAAGAAACCGTACAGCTTCTCAGTACATATCTTCATTTTATTGCCCACATCTTTTTTCTGTCAGTGGAAATCATCCACCCAGGAGACTGTGGGTGATGGGGTGATCGATGGTCTGGGTATTAGCCCTGGGTGGTCCAAACTCACTGAGTCACCCTGTGTAAAGCATCTCATTTGCCCAAACTCTATTTCTCCTCTTCCGAATGAGAAAATTATAATATATGACCTCTAAGGTCCAATCTAACTCACAAATAATAGGATTATCAACATAAGAAAACTACCCAGAGAAACTGAAAAAATTCAGTATAAAACATTTTATCACTTAATAATGTAATTTAGAGGTCATATATAATTATAATGTTTAAAAAACACATTATTAATGTGGTCTCAATCACTTGTTTCAGAGAAAGAGTACAAGCTTTATTTATAAACAGAATTTACTGAACTTGCAAGATACGATTCAGGAGAGCATGCTGGCCCCCAGCCCCTCCCACCTCCTCAAATCTCCCAGGCGCCACGGCATTAAGCCTCTGTGCTTTCTCATCCCCGCACGCTGGATCCGACCACTCCTTCAGGCACTGCTGCCTCCATCACCGCTCTCAGAGGGTGAGCTGAGTTGCTCCACGGCTGAATTCCTTCCAGGGAGGTGAAATCCAGGAGCGTGGGAATGGTGTCTGTGTGTCTCACCATTACCGCAGCAGACGGCACAGCGACTGACTGAGTGAGCCGGCACGTGCGAGTACACTTAGCAGACACTCAGTTTCACACTCCCTGTTGCACCAGGGTGACTGGGCGTGAGACGTACACTAATCAAATACTGACCCCACTTTCACCATCTTCATATCAGTAAGAACTAGTAAAGGACCCACCCGGCAAGTGCGCTGGCATCACAAAGGACCCGCACTCTGCTTTTACGCTTCCCATGCCTGCTTCAAGACCATTTTACACAGATGGGTCACTGCAGTATCATGACCGTAGGGTATTTCTGGCATTATGTCTCCTTGAATAAAGTCCAGGACAGGCTCACAGCACAGTAAAACAAGGGCCTTTATTGAATTTTTCCCCTCAGTCTACTCACCTTTCAAACTCGTAACTCATTATAGACAGAATATTAAAATCTAAATTCGTCTATCAGTTATTCCTTCTTAGAATAAAACGGCAGAGAAGATGACTTAGTGAGGAAACCACAGTAACTTCTGAGGCACGATCTGCACGGTGTCAGCGCTGCCCTGCGGAACTCACCTCTCGCAGCAGCAGAATAAAGGAGGCGAAGTAGAACACGTAGACCATTCCCACCAGCCAGTGCAGGAACATCGTAGTCCCCGGAGCCGACTGGAAGCTCAGTTCCCGGTCTCTCAGCGTAGCATCGAACATTTCCTAATCAAAACGAACGGGTGAGTGCGAGGTGCAGCGCTTACCTTTACCAAATAAGCATGTCCATCTTCTAGGAAGTGAGTAAGACCGCCGTGCATATAGGTTACGACATTCTAGACTAGTTCTCTTAATGCCATTTCATGGTGTCAGAGAAACAGAAATGATATAAGGTTAGATACTATGTCAAAGATGGATATGACATTAAGAATTGTTTAAATACAAGAAGCAAGACTGATAAACCAAGCGATAAATAAGAGCTTGACCAGTACTACGACTATAAAAGAACCATTTCTGGTTAACATAATACCTTCCTCTCTTGGTTACAAGTCTGCATTCATGATAAGCTTCACAGTAAGATATGGGAGTAATGTTATCTCAGTACCAAAGGCAGCTTTTCTACATACTTAATATTTTTGAAAAGTCAAAAACTGATTATCACTGACTTCCATTAAAGATTACAAAATCAAAACGAGCATCTTGGTTAAAACAAATGGTTAGGTTTGAATTTATTACTATAAACACAGTCCTCTTATCAGACTACTTTTTATGTATATAATGTGTTGGCATTATTATAAAATTCAGAAGAGTAAAATGAGTAAGAATATTCTCTATTGGTATCAGAAAGGTTCCAGTCAAAATACTGACATCAAAAATCTGCACAAGGCCTCAAAAAAAAGTACTCAAGAAAAATTAGTAACATTAAGACTCCACAATGTACATTCTCAGAAAAAAATAAGCAAATTATTATCAAATACTGACTTTCCTTTAAAAGAAACCCATTCTAAAGATGTGTTTTCTGATGCCTTTAGATTATTAGATTGTATGATAATGAATAGTAAACTCACCAGGGAACAGATATCCAGCCACCAGCCACAAATGAGAGGGAACACTCCAATTTCTACCACCACTAGCAAAGAGACCTTAAGTAAAAATAAAGGTCATCAGTATCACCCAAATGGTGACAAGTCATTTCCAGTTTTAACTTGTAGCAGGAATTACCTTAACAACAATGTAGCAGACTCCAAGCAAGCGACGAGACCTATGAAATCTAACAAGAGTTGCCAAGCCCTACAGCATCTAGTCAAGGAAAGACTAAGCATTTCAAGGAATAATAAAACACGCAGTAAAATTTGGGCAATACTTACTACTACTTGGCAGACAAAATTAATGTAGTTCCTATTTCGCCTGCCCTTATCCTCACTACAAAAACCTACGACTTTCACTAAGAGGACAAGGGGAGAGACAGTCATTAATAGGAACTCTTTGGTATGAATAATATTACTGAAGACCCCAAGTCGGTTCATTAAAGGATACATGACAAATTATCAGTGTTATTGCTAAAAGAATATATCCAACTATGGTTGTGATTAGGCCTTCAAAATGAGATGCTTGGACCTGGAAATAAGAAAAAACAGATAAACTTTAATTGTACCACACGGCCTATCCCCCAGTTGAACAGTGCATTAAACAACCCAAGTGGACTATCAGCGAGCCAACTAGACGATTTATAACTAGAAAACAACCAGAAACATCTCCTTTGGGTGACATCTCTGCAAACCAGATCCTCTCACTGACTGCGATCAATCATGAAAGGTCAAGGAAAAATTAAATAACACTTTATTCAAGCAGACAAAGTAAGGGTGAATTAAAATTTACAAAAATCAGGAAAAAAGTAACACAAGAGTCTGTACTGTACTCCATTCCGACGTGGACCTGCTAAAGGCTGAGCGACAAAGGCAGCAGCAGCACACTGCCCAGCTGTCCGCTGCCCGGTGCACCCCAGCCCCTCGCCTCCTACCACTGAAAGTGTCTGAGTTTCCCTAGCTCTCCAAATCCGCCCCATTCTCAACTTACAGAGTAAGAGTCTGGACAGTGACAACAAATACTGCCTATCTTTTTGGTTCCTGAATTTCAGATAGCAAATGGCGATAGTTTGGAAGGTCAGAATTTATCAAAGCTTTTCACGTTCGTGCGTTCATCTAGCAAGAATCTGGAGCTGCATTAAAACCGAAAACAGCTCTGCGCTTTCCGAACACTCCAGAATGTGACCTCTCAGATTCATATGCACACACTGAACAAGTATTTCAGATATATCAGCTTTCTTAAAAGACAAAATCTTTCTGCCCTCTTCCCCCCAAAATAGTTGTCCACCCAAATATTTATCTACCTCGGAAAAACAATGGAAAAAATGTCGAAATTAAAGCAAATCTTTAGAAAACACTACAGACCATCATTCTAAGACAAACTAATCATTTTTTTAAATTGACTGATATACTGTTACTTTTCTAAATTCAGTAAAGGGGTATCTGGCAAAAAGGTAGGGAAGGGAACATGCAAGTTCACGGGAACACGGAATGGGTCGACAATCAGCCTGCCAGAGAAACTTCCCGTAGCATGCCCCTGGCCCAGCCAGCAGGAAGGGTCTCAGAGCCCATCTCCTTAGCTGGCAGCACCCTTTACTGCGTCTTGAGCCATGGTCAGTTTTAAAAGAACAGACAGTGGATAACTATTCCTTTGCATGAGTCAGGTTGTGAAATGAAGTAACTCTTTACAATATTATTTACTCAACAAACATCAAATGGGGGGGGTGGTGACTAATAAAAGTAAGTTGTAAAAGTATTATACTCACATGTTCTTCAAATCCCAAACCAACAAGGGAGAAATGACCAATGTGGTAAGGGCAAAATGCTAAAAGGGAGGAAAAAACTCAATGAAAACCTCAAAATCAAAACAATGAGTACCACCCTCATACCATCACCCACTAAAAGGAACCTGGGCTTCTTAAAGAAATGGAACATTCCAGAACTGGTGCCAGAAAGGTACCTTCTGGGATATTCCCTATAACTAGAGAACAAAGTTATCAGGGTCTAATAGGCTCATAGCAAAAGGACACAGGAACCACTGTAAAGAGGGTCTCACAGGCCAAAGAAAAGATGATATGGCATTAAAACAATAATGACCAAAATGGATGGAAACACAATGAACACATACACTCCATGAGTATGATCCTATTGCTCAAAAAGTGGCATGACAAAAACAAAAGGGAAAAAAGGTAAGATAACAGAAAACACTCTGATCACCAGTGAAAGTAGTCAGCGTATCAATTCCTTACCCTGAAAACTAATAATTACAGGGAAAGAACTGTGCATCTGTCCTGCTCCTTCCGAACAAGTAAGTTCAGGTTAACTAAATAGCTCTAGCTGATAAAAATAAGTTCTTCTTTACAGAAAAGCCAGCTGATAAATGTAAAAAGTGATAGAATCTGAGAAGAATCATTTTGTAATGCCTAATAAAATAAATAATTTCAGGCGACTATCATCAAGGGATAATAAAATCATTAGGTGAAATGCTGAGGGAACACTATATTTGCGTGATAGTAAAATACCACCCACACAGATCACTTTCTAATGGTTAAGAGGAAAAATGGAAGCTACCAAGAAAGGCTTCAAGATGATATTACTTGAACCGCAGACAAAGGTGGAGAACTAGACATCATCTGCCTGCTGATACGCAGTATTCACAGGCAAAGTATGACGAGTGAAGGGTTTGTCTGAAATGTGCTGAACCTGAATGTAATCAGGCCCTTGATCCACCTTCCAGTTAAAGGAAGTATGAAGACAGAAGGGCGAGGCAGCAGACATCAGCAGGAAGCAGTCGGACAAATGCAGAACGTGAGGCACTGAACAAGACAGCTGACCACGTCTCTTCAACAAAGCGATGGCGAAAGGCTGGATGGTTGGGGACAAAAGAGTATTTATTCTAGGTAAAAAGGATGAACGACCAAACGTAATGTGTGGACTTCATTTGGATCCTCGGTCAAACAAACCAACTATAAAATGACATTCAAGGAGGCAATCCATGGATTTTTAATGTTGAATTACTAAGAAATATTAAATTCCGGTAATTTTGTAAGGCATGATAATGATATGGTTAAATAAGAAAAGATCTTTAAAATTTTCATACTAAAAATTTTTAGAGTCTCTTTTCTTCAAGTCTTTCTTGCCATCTTAATAAAATTTTAATTCGTTAAGAATAAAATTATCTTTCACTTATGGCAAAAAAAAATGAACAGTAAGGCTTATCAGGGGAAGAGACGGGGGACGCGATCGTTGCAACAGTTACAGTGAATCTATGGGGGTCTGGCTGCCGAGCATTTCTGGTCAAGTATTCTATGAGTAGAAAGTTATTTATAGGTCTAAGACTTATTTGGAAATTATTTATAAATTACACATGTTATTTTAGTAATGTGTGTATTATAAAGCATAAGAAACTTTTAAATGGTAAGAAAAGAAAACAGGCAGAATTTTTCCTATTTTGTTCTCACGCCCAACTCTGAGGATGACTTAAGGATGCCTCTGAGAAAGGCAAACTTTCAAGTTTTGACTCGATTTACATGTGTAAATATTAACCTGAGCACCAACTGTAATAATCAATTTCTATCCCATTACGTAGCAACTACTAGATAGGTATCCTGACATTCCCTCCTACTGAGAGTCAGCAGTGCTGTAAGGTTTTACTTCTAAAAGCACATGGCCACCAGAGTCCATAAAATGCCAGAGGAAAACTGCAGAAGAGCAGCAAGCCCAGGAGGAAAGCAGCATGAATGCGCTTGCCCCCAATGGCTGTATTCGCGTACAAGGACGAGCTTATCACTAAAAGGGAAACTTCTTGTGTAATTTCAAGAGATCCTAAGCATAATGTACGTAAGTCTACTAAGACAATTTTTTTTTTCCACATAAGCTCAGGAGACTGGATTCGTAAAAAATCTACTTAGATATTTGCTTCATATAAATGAGAGTTCTTATTTCTATAATTCATGTTTTAAAGGTGACTTGTTCCTCCAAACATTAATTTAGCATTAAGCTTTTCTTATAAGATCATCTTTTTTCTCTCAAATAAAACTTGGTCAAGATGAAAACAGTTCCATCTATATATCAATTATTTTACATAATAAAAAATAAATGCAGAATAGTCTGCAAACACTTTCCCGCCATATGCAAGAGGAAACAAAGAATGAGATTCCTGTTAATGTGCACAATCTTTTTTAAAGATATTTTGTTTCAAAAAGTCACCAGTAATATTGTTTTGCTCTTTACAAATAAGATTCAGAAATTAATGTTTGTTTCATCTTCAATATACATATTCAGTGTCTTTTGGCCCATACGGCTTCCTGTTGAAGACAACTGCTTTCGGAGTCACAATGTGGTCCTCGACACAAAGTAACTTGGAATTTGGTGGCAGAACCTTGGGAAATATCCTCCCTCCTCAGGAAACTGAGTGGCAACTCACACGCATTAAAGGAAATAAGTTCTCAGAGATCATCCTTACGGAGAGCTCGGGAGCCTGAGGTCTCTCTCTGAGACACGAGTCATAGCTCAGCCGACAATAACCTGATTCTATCAGACTCCACTTTCTCTTCCTTGAGAGGTGCAGGAATTGAACTCTAAGACCTTGGTTTATTTGACTCACTTTACTTCATCTTTCCTAAAGCAGAAAAGCCTGTCAACTGCATCTCCTCAACCCTCCTTCCTTTTTCTAATTACTCTCAGTGGGAGGGACTTGTGTCGTCACAGAATAGTCACAGAACCCTCAGAGCTGCAGTTGTGAAAGTATCTGGAAGTGACTTTGCATTTGCTGGAATCTGGTTCTAAGGGGAATTCACACTTGGGGAAGGCTCACTGTCTTCCCTCAAGCCTACATCCATCTGCGGTGACGGCCTCCAAGCTAGGGTCTCTGGAAAGATCCTGGTCAGGATTTTGACAGATGGCAACGAGACCTTCTGCCATAGGGAAGAACACACAGATAATCAGCACCAGATACCAGAAATGGGATATTTTATATTCTCAAGTCAGTCTAAAATCTGCTTCTACAAAGAGAAACACAAATGCCCGAGAGCAGCAGAGCTGGTAGGTAACTACAGGTTACTGAAGTCAGCGTTGCTCAGGAAAGAAAGTACCTGTACAGGATTCCCACGCAGGACTGCTATCTAAAATTGTTTCATATATTCCTATGTTTGAAAACAAAATCGACATAAGGCGGCTCCTAGAAAACGAAACTCCCACCATGAACAATACCATGAACAGAAGCATGAACGCCACTTACCGAACACGAGAATGAACAGCGTGTTTAAGGACACCACCCAGAAGACGTGCTCCTGAAGGGAGAGAGCGTTAGTGAGGCTGGTGCAGGCCACTCGCTCGGCCAGGAGACTGGGAGTGTCACCCACACCTGAGAGTTCACTCCGAAAATGACACGCAACTCTACTTTCCTCATCAGATAGCTCATAAAACTAAACTGAATAAAGCTCAAAGTTTGTAAAGTCACATATAGAAAATAAATAAAAAAAAAATTAATCCATAAACATTTCCTCCTCGGAAATTAATAATCTACCACAAACTATACAGATTCTCATACATTACTGCCAGACTGCATTAAATCAAATGACACTGAAAACTCCTTAATGGAGAAAATTTTGAAAACTACATTAATTCTTAACAGCATATTAATGTAAGCTGCACCGTGCTTCTTCCAGTGTCCATTTTGTTCTCATGACTTCTTCAAGGTCACGTGATCTTCTCTGGTCCCTTTTCTCCCTATGGTGTCCTGGTTTTCTTTGTTTATACCTCAGAATACGCATTCTCACTTGGTCATTGGCCCACTTCCACAGATACATATTATCACCTCCAAGATGACTGCTACAATCACCTATTCCTCCAGCCATGTCACATACACTTTCGTCATGCTCCATGCTGACACCAGAATGTCCCAGCCCACTTGTCTAGGCCTACCGCCTCCTCCACCCCAAACATCGAGTTAAATGATCCTTTCAAAAGGAGCCAACATTGTAAGCTTTTCTTTTTAGAAACATTATTCTGATCGGAACCCCCAATCTGCCACAAACCTAAAGTAGCAAGGCGGGTGGTTAGTCTGCCTAAAAGATGACTGCCACAGTCCTACTCCCCACGCTGGCTTACATCACTTAAAGTTTTTCAGCTTCTCTGCCTTAAGGGCTCCCACAGTGTCCTTATCGCCAATATCTTTTGTGCCTCAACCTCTAAGTGATCTTCTTTAAAAACTCCCTGCTGACAGACTCCCCTAAGGAACATCTCACTAAGCCCTCTTCTGCACCTCTTGTGTCCTATGCACTCCTTTGTCACTGAGTCTTTAATACAGAGGGCCCTAACGTTCCTTGTTCACATCTTCATTTGAGAACAGCGACTCTATTTCATTCATCTCTGAATCTCCCAGTAACGCAACAGCTGGCACATGGTAAATACTAAAACTAATTTTCCGTAAGTTAATGAAGTCATTCTGTAAATGTCTTTTTCCAGTAACTAGAATGAGTTTGAGTCACACTACTGCCTCAATGACCTCTTGTCACTCATGGAAGAGGACTGACAGGATAAGGGATGCGGATGAGCACATAGCAAATGATACTGTCTGTACTGACCACGATCATACCCTGAGCAGCTCACTAACATCACATTCTCAGTAATCTGTGAATCACTGCCAGATGCATTCCTCGATACCCAAAGCCATTTAAAAATCCCAAATGGTAAGTGATTTTATATTACAGAAACTTAAAAAAAAAAAAAAATTTCCCTTTGAAGAACAGGTTCTTTAAAGAATTGTCCCCCACCTTTTAGTTGCACTCTTTATTAATAAATAAGGTAAAGACAGGTGGGGTTCAGCAAAAAGTGGAAACCTGTGATGAGCCGGGGGCTCTCACTGTGAACTCTGAAATGCTACTGTTTCCACTAGTTCAGGCATTAAACACTGCAAAGTGGAACTTTAAAACAGGGGTCTCTGACTCCCCCTTCCCCAGCCCTGCCCACACAGCAGGCAGCAGGCGAGCAAGCGAAGTTTGATCTGTGTCTGCAGCCGCTCCCCAGCGCCAGCATCACCGCCTCAGCTCCGTCTCAGAGCATCAGGCATTAGATTCTCATGGGAGAACCGGTCCCTGGGGCCAAAAAGTTTGGGGACTACAGTTATAAAAGACCAAGTTCTTCACTACCATTAACTTCGTTATTTTGTTTTCTAAAAATAAAATATTTAATAATTTTAAACAGTATTACCTTTATGCTTTGCCAATATTTTCAATACATATAACAAAAATTTTTCAACATATCAAAAATCAAAGGGCGTCTTGATCTTTAGCATAAAAAGCCAACACATATTGTAAATTTGAAACCACTGAATCACTAAGACAAAGTCACAATTCTATTATTAAAAAAATATTAGATTTACTTACTAGAAAAACTAGTGATCCATCAAGTCCTAGCATCTAAAATAAATAACATGCATTAATTCAAGATAAAATAGAATTTTTATTCTATTTATGAAAAACGTTCACTTTCCTTTCAGTATCTTTAAATAAAATCTTTAGCCACTACTTTCCAATATGGCCTATCATTTTCAGGGAGTAAAAAACTTCCATTTAGGGGAATTTTATATTTTGGGTCTCCTTTGATTCCAAATCATAATTATAAAGTCAAAAATATTCCACCTTCGGTTTCATCCTTACATTAGATAGGGAGCCAGCCACGATTTCATGACACAACTACATTATGTTGTTAACTGAAGCATCAGGATATGTAAACTGTTACTTCATTTTTTAAAAGTCCACAATTTCAGGTTAAACATTCCCTAAGTGGAACAAGGTCTGTATTAGAGGCCAGACGATAGAAAAAGTCATCAACAGATCTTCATCATAATAATTTTAAGATTGTCACTGCAAACAAAACATCAATTTTCTCTAGAAATTAAAGTTCTATTAAAGTTTTCATCAAATGTAACTACAAAATTAGTATGTACATCTAAACGTGCCCAACTTTAAAATGTACTTTAGGATCAAAACACTAGGATGCTGGCTAGAAAGAAGTCTTACTCACTCTTTCCCACGTAAGCTCTTCTGCAGCTCGATCCCACTCTAGAGCATTCCAGTTCATGTCATCTGGAAATATAATTGTGGTTTGAAGATTACTGACAGAACTTGAACCACGAACAATAAAATGCACTCTTTTAATTCAGTGTTTTGTAAACTATTGCTGACAAGCTAAATAACATTTAAAATTTTTTCATATTTGCTTGTTAGACAATAAATAAGAATACATATAAACAAACACGACGTGTAAAATAAATAAGGTGATTCTAGATTGGGTAAGTGCTAGAAAGGAAATAAACAGGGTTATGTGAAAAAGAGGAATTCGGCAGCTCTGAATCCGGAACGACTCTGGAGGGTTTGAGAAAAGGAAGGAAGCCAGGAGACTAGAATTCTCTGGGTGAGGAGGAGGCAGACGATATAACATGAAAGGCAGACGGGGATCAGAACATACGACTGGAATGCGAAGGCTGGATTTTCTTTTGTCCTTTAGTATCAGAGATAAACCACTGAGAGATTTTAAAGGCGGAAGAGCAATATGGATACTATGTGGAACCAGTTAGGAGCTACCGCACTGGACGGAGAGGCAGGAATGGTGGCCGGCACTGGGGAGCAGCAGGCCGCGCCCTCAGAGCCTCTACGCTCGCCTCTCCCGGCAAAGGCGCCTGGCTCCCATTACACAACTCGCTTCTTCTCATCCTCAGTCTCGGCTCAAACACAGCACTTACTCTGAGCTACCCAAGGGATCATGTTTAAAATAGGTCTGTCCCCATCCTATAAATTTCCTGTGTAAAGAAGGATTTTAAAACAAAAATGTGCCCTACTTCACAGAAAAAGTACACATATGTGTAGCCATAAACACAAATTTGCCAAAATAAAGTAAAAACAGGTTAGAAATAGAACTTTAAACCCATTAAATTTTAAAACTCCAGTCTTTCTCCCCAAGGCAAGCTGGGAATGGACTCGTGGCCCAGAAGGACGGGGGAGGACAGGCCAGCGGCCATTACCCTGGGCCCCGTTGTTGGCGTCGGCTGCGTCCTCCCCGCCTGCCTCGTCTTCCTCCTCGTTCTCCTCCTCCTCCTCCTCCGCCTGCTCGTCCTGGGCCTCGGGGTTCTCCCCCACCACCGCATTCTCCGCTGGCGGGTTAGCGGGCTGCTCAGGGGCAACATTTTCAGCACCATTTCCTCCCGCTGGAGCCTAAGAATGACAGAAGCGTCCAGACATTTAGCTAACTTGTCTCAGTTTCGCTCTATTTCCAAATCGTGCTCTCTCTTCTTAAAAAAAAAAATACCAAAATAAAAAATAAAAATAAAAAAAGATTAGCTATCAAACACGAACTCTATCAAAATTCCAAAAAACACCTCTCAATGTCATCTTTTCTAAAGGTGTCTGATTTTGGATCAACTTGGTGTATAGACATAAACTCACTTCACAGTGTGTATATCCACTCAGTATAATTTAGGGATTAACGTTTCCTAAAGCACTAGAGAAAATGGATTAATAGACATGGCTCTCATGAATGCATCACTCCATATTCCTTCTTCATAAGACATCTCCTATCTTTAATGACCGCCTCAGGGATGTAAACATATTTATTTATACATCTGTTTACATACAGATATACAACAATTCTCAGTTGTCAAACATTCAAGGGACACACATCTCATTTCTGTGCGGTAGTTAAGCCAGTCCACAGACTTCATCAGTCCCCATGTGCACTTCCCACCGGCTCTTCCTTAGTTCTGCTACCTTACCAAGCAAAGACAGAGCTGTGTTTAATTACAATGCTCAACTCCCGTTGACTGAATAAAGGTTCTAAAAGAACTGCACTAAATGCTTCAAAATATGAGGTACGAGATGAAAACATTCATGCTGAATAAGAACAGTATCTTTTACAGCCCCCTTTTTATATGTGTGTGGTTTCCAAAGGAAAAGCTGTACTCTTAATTATGTAGAGAAAAAGGCATGGTGCAATTTGATGAAATCAATCTACGCATTGACAAATGCAGGTCGTTAAATAAAAATTAAGTTGTTGATTATCATTTTAAGTATCTTACAATTTTTTCATAATAAAATTTTATGAAGTGTGAATTGTTTTTATAAACTAGCTAATTTTTGATATTTTCGGCCCCATAATTTCTCAGTGAGCAAAATACTAAAAATCATTCATTATATCCTCCTTCTCTTCTTAATGCCTCTAGCAAATGCTCTCACACCAAAGCACGTCTGTCTTCTCTCATGAAGAAATAAAACTGCACAAGACTTATCGACAGTGTTCCGATTTTTCTCCTTCTGGCAGTGTTCCTACTACTGGGGGCAGCAAAGGCAGGACACTTCACACACAGAGGGACTGCTGAACGAAGAGGGCAGGCGGCCTCCTCCGTCGATGTGACGCAGCATGGCAGAAGCACGTGCAGGAAGTCCGCATCCTAACTTCCAGGCCGGCGGTAAGCCGTTAACCCAGGCAAAGGGAATGAAAGAGCATCTGCGCATACCCCCTGACACTGTGCCCAATCTTGCTAGAAAATTAAGAGGCAAAGTCTTTTGATTTTCCACATCTCCATTCATCTTCTCCTAAACCTTTTCACTGTCCTGCTTTGCAGTGAAGGACACAGGAGTCAAGGGTTTGGGTCTTGGAGGGTGACGATAATTGTCATGTCCTGCCCAAATACAATCAGTCCAGGGCGGAGGGAGTTACCTCGTTTTGGTGGTGCCCTGCAGCATTGAAGGGCGGAGCGGCGTGCTCCAACCAAACCGGCGCCCCTCCGTGGACGATCTGCTCTCGCAACCACACCAGGCTGATGAACGCGCACAGTGTGCACGTCACCACAAAGCAGCCCTGCAAACAGTCCGCCAATAAATTGTCCCTATTAAGAAAAAATCATACAGAATTACTCCAAAGAACACCTAAAATTAAGAAACCAAAGGTAACACTTCATTTCACACTAAAATTTCAGTAAGGACAGCCAGAAAACTCATCATTTTCTGGGTGAAAATCAGTTTCTCAAAAAGAATTATTTCTGAGGATGGTGAAATTCTATATTATAAGCCGGCCAAATATGTTTTATATATTCGTATATTTTAGAAGGCAAAGAATAACATCAGGACTACAGAGAAATTAGCTATTCATCGCCTGTGTTCGAACATGGCTTAGACACAGGAAGGTGGGAAGCAAAAAAACAAAAACAGCCAAACATCAGACAAAGGTAGAGTATGTGTGTAACTTACTAAAAGTGAACAATCTGTCTGACCCTTACTGAGAATTTCCTCATCCTTATTTTACACACACGTTTAACAAACTTGGCTGGCTGACATTTGAGTCCATACAAATGAACAGAATCAGCACATCAAAAAGGTGGAAAAGCACCTCCAGAAAGTCAACGGAAAGGAAGGCCGGCTGAGGGGTATTCAGCATGTGACATGAAAGACAGAGAAGTCCATAACATACTTTAGAAATCTGTCACTTCAAAAGCAGATTACATTTTGATGCTAACTGCAAATACACCAAAACTATATCAGTTCCGAACAAATTCAGACAAAGTATGGTTCTTTTATAACCATACGTGAAAATACATGGAGCATTGTAATCCTGGGGACCTCTGTTCCTTCCTTCTCTGAAGCAGCTCGTCCTCCCCTAGTCTATCTCTAATTTCAGAATAATTCAAGGATAACTCGAGAATCTCGGTAGCCTCTGGAAATCCTGTCACAATGCAGTGACTTTTTTCCTCCATGAAAAACCTGAAGAAGGGTCAGCGTGGGAGACTTCACTCTCGTAGCCCCAAATGTAACTGATGTGGCCACATGAGACTCAATGAATGTCCGCTGAGCCATTTAATTCTGATTTTCTTGCTTCTTTACTGTGTTCTGGAGGGCGGAGATAAGAATCTCATGCCCAGAAACAGAAACACTGTCCTATTTGTTTCTACTGCACCACTTCATAGAAGGTCTATATTTTTATACAAAGGATTATCGTCTTACACCATTTCCAAACTTTGAACTGTGTCAGATTATTGCTTCTCCTTTCTGTCATGGCCACAGCCATTAGTGCCCTAATTTCAAGGCCCTGTCTACTTCTAAACATTACTTAATCAAACCTGTTCTTAAGTAATCAAAATAAAAAACAATTCTAATGTAAATAAGGTTCAAGTTCAGAACCTTTTATTTATCTATAAATAATACTGCCAAAGAAACAGACATAAATAACTTGCCTGTTCTATTAAAAAAAAAAAAAAAAAGATAAAATCAGCAAGTAGAAAAAGCAAGTCGCAGACACATCTAATGTTTCTAAGCATTTTCAACCATGATTAAAAGTATTGACAGAGGCTTCCTCCTTGATCTCTGGTCTATCAGAAACGTAACATGCTCTCCTGCTCTTGTCTACTGCCATTTGGCTTATTTTGATGATAATACACTCTGAATGCTTCTGTTCACAAGAGGGTCTTGTGTTATTCTTTGCCTTTACTGATGTAGAGATCACAAACCTAAAGGAGGCTGGGCACAGAAAAAGATTTAGCAAATACAGATGCAATCTTTTGCAAGCTTACTATTCGAATGATCTTGATATAGTTACTCGTTCATAGCATTACTAATTCTGACATAATATATAAAACACATATGTCTTCCGCCAAGAAAATTCAATTACAATGCTTAATGTCAAATTAAGATATAGTAAAACTGCAGTATACAAGTTTTTGGAGTTCGTATTCTAACAGTCACAAGAAACATTTAAAAAATAAATTTGAATTCAAATGTCTATATGTCTACGTTGTTAAAAACACATGTTAATGATCTCCAGCATATGAACATAATAGCATATATCTCACACTGCACAACAGCCTTTACACTAGCCACCCCACCATTACAAAACAGTGCTTTTAAGATAGGTATGTTTTAAAACAAACATCAGTTATATATGTCAGCTACTTCTGCTGTAGCTGTAACTGTTAGAATAACAGACATAAATTTTTTGTCCTCAGAACAGAAGGACTTTTCAAATTACAATAAACTTAAACAGAAGGAGGAAAGAATGAGCCCCATCCACACGGTGTGGCCTTCCACTGTCACGGGGCTCAATACTCACGTGGACAGCATGTCGAGGGGCAGTGTCAGCAGTGAGCTCACGGAGCCAGTAAACAAGCACTTGTAGATGCGGCCTACCGAAAAAAGGGCATGATGGCACACGGTCACAACCCTCGTGAACTCACACGGCTGCTCGATTACAGAGGTAAAGTGAAAATACCATGAAGCCACTGAAATAAACATTTACACTTTACAGGGCTGAGTCTCAAAAAATTTTTTTAAATGGTCAAGTATAAAAATAGTGACAGTGAACAGTAAACGTTACACAGAGATGTTTACAGTTTAAATTCTCTCTAGAGTCAGTTGCTTTTACTGAATGAGCACAGATGTTTGAAAAGGAAAAGGAAATCTAAAGATAGCTCCAAAACTATAATAATGGAGAATTTTTTTAACATAGAATTTTAAAATTCATTGAGTCTGCTCATGTTTTAGAGGTACACATTTTTTAAATTAGGAGGCATTTTCAATAGAGTACATGCTCCAATGCCATAAATAGCAAATTAACCACCACTGTTTAAAAACACAGATTCAAGGGTCCTCAAAATGAGAAAATCTTACATTTGACCATGAAAGGAAAATGAAGTATGGGTGAATGCACAGCCATCATCTCCTTATCTTCTTAGTTAGGAAAGGCAGGAATAGATTTGGAAATGGGGGCCAAAAGAAAACAACTGAAACTTTCTTTCAAACCAGAGCTTATATATTAGCTTAAGCATTCCCTATAGCCTTGTATCAGAAATTTTCAGTGACTTCAATGGCTGTTTTCAAAAGCCAAATCAAAACGGAATAGTAAGAACAGACTTTCTGTAATAGAAGTTACTTATATATACATACATAATATTCAAGGCAAGTATGCTTCTAACAAAGTAAAACTGACAACGAACCACATGTTTGCAGACAGGAAAATGGATTCATAACGACAGGCATCCCTGTACGCATCCCTGACAAATAAGGCAGCTCAACATGTATTCGCATGAAAATACAGACAGGGTGCATTGCTAACTTCAAGAAAAAATGTTACAGAACATGAACTGTGCGGTATAATTTGGATTTTTGTGTTTGTGTATAAACAAGTCAAACAGAAATCAAGCTTGTAAACTGCTACTTAAATCCTCTAAATCCTCACTTAATCTTTGATTATTTGATCTGCTGTCAGAGAAGTACATTACGTGTTAGTCTTCCACTGTAACTAGGAATGCTTTACATATTTCTGAGTACTGTTTTCTGGTACATAAAAGTCCTTAAGTTTCATTTCCTTAGTGGACTATACATCTTATTGATATGAAATATAATGCTTTTCTCCACTTAAAGCTTTTCATCTTGAATGTATCCAGCTCATTAACACTGTCCCTGTATTTTGTGAGCATTGGCTAACTCCCTCTAACATTAACCGGGCTGCCTGGTACTTATTTCTTGTGGTGGAACACTTAAATGTACACAACTGTGAGGCTCTATCAAGCAACAAAGAAATCTAAACCCTTATGGATCACGTGTTGCAACGTTTCCTTTCCCCTCCTTTATTTCCCTCTCTCTGCCCTCTCTTCCTGTCTTTCCTGTCTTTTGTTGGACTTTCCAAATTTTACTTATTGTTTCCTACTCCCACTCCCCAAAATAGGAACTTATCATCTTATTTCCATTCTTTTAAATAAATTACTTATTTATTTAAATTTTGTTTAGCTACTTTTTACTAAGGTAAAATTTACATAAATCTTAAGTGTATGTCTGGGTAAATGTTTATATATGTATATATTCACCCTGATCAAGATATTCAGCATTTCTAGCTCCCCGGAAGGCTTCCCCAAGCCCTTTCCCAGTGCATTATCCCAGACAAAAGGCAACTACTATTCTCATCGCTATTACCGTAAGTCGATTTGGCCTATTTTTAAATTTCACATAAATGCAATCATACAATCCATATTCGTTTGTGCCTAGCTTTTCTCAAAGAAGTAAAAATCATCCATATTATTTATTCCATGTTGCAATAGTCACCTCTTTTTTTCACTGCTATGTAGTATCCGCTGTACGGCTAAACAAGAAGCATCCATTCTATTACTACTGGTAGGCATCTGGGTGGTTCCCATTTTACTATTAGCAATGCTGCTATGATAATTCTTGCACACGTGTCCTTTAGTCGACACAGGGCTCATGATTCTATTAGCTTATATTCCCGGGACTGGAACAGCTGCATCGTATGGTGTTTATAGTATTCAGCACTAGCAGGTACAACCAAACAGTATTCCAACGTCGTTACACCTTACATATTCACATCATCGATGTAAGCAAGTTCCAACCCTAAGACGCATTTGGTATTGTCTTGTCTTTTAATTTTAGCCACTCTGCTAAGTAGGTAGAAGCGTTTTCTTGCACATTTCCCTGATGACCAATGATGCTGGGCATCTTTTCATGTGTTTATTAGCTATTTAGATAATCTTCTTTCCAGAAACAGCTGTTTAAATCTTCTGTTCACTTTTTAACTGGGTTATCTAGATATAAGTCCTTTGTTGGATATGTGTATTGCAAATATCTTCTCTCGCTCTGTGGCATGCCTTTCTCTCTTAAAGATACCTCAGCATGAATAAAAGTTTTTCAGTTTTTCATCTTAATTAAGTCCAATTTATCAGTATTCTGTTCCATGGTAATTCTATATTTTCTTTTAGAAGATTTTTGGTTTTAATATTCACATACCAAGCTTATAATCCATCTGGAATAAATTTTTGTGTGAGCTGTGAGATAATGATACAGTTTATTTTTCTCCATATGAACTGCCAGTTTATGCTGTACCATTTGCTGAGAAAATCATTTCCTCCACTGAACAGTGGCAGCACCTCTGCTGTTAATCAGGTAACGAGGCAGGTGTGGATCTAGTTCTGGACTCTATTTGGTCAGAGTATAACATACTTCTATATTTTTAATGCATAGTTACACTGTATTTTCCTATCTTACATCTAGTGCCATCTATAATCTCCCCACAAATAAACAACTTTAAAAGCTCTCATTTCTATGCTTCCCTCACAATTTCTCCCATGTTAAGACTGACTAGAATTTTAGTTCTAGGCTATTGTCTAAACATTATTAATTATTGTAGTTTAACAATAACTGTGATTTAGCTGTAAGAAGCACTTGTTTCTTGTTCTTTGTAGCTCACACCTTTCTGATTCCTTGTGCTCATTTTAGTAAAGTATATTCCCAAACACTTTTTTCATAGTTTGAGGTGATAAACTTTCCAAGCCTTTGCATCTTTTGAAATGTATTTTATCTTTCCATCTGAGAATAATTTATGAGATGATTTTAGGTTCTCATAAAAAAGTTTGTCAAATTTTGAAGTTTCTGTCCTCAAGCCTTCAATTTGAAGTTTCTGCTGTCTTCTAGTTTCAGCAAAAAAAATTCTAAGTCTGACGCTGGCATGATTTTCATTACTTCAAGAGAGAATCTGGAAGCACAACATCTATATGTCACCCTACTCAGCACTGACAAACTTTAGAATGCACCGAGGTTTGTGAGTGCCTTTCCTTTATCATGGTCAACTCTCTCTCTTTCAGTCTAAAAGATGACTATCATTTCCTTATCTCCATTACCTCTTTTACCTTCTGGAATTACCTACTAGACAGATACTGAAAAACCTCAATGCAGCCTCCATCCATTTTTCCCTCACACTCGTAACTTCTTGTCTATTTGACTTACATCCTAGAGAACTGCCCGCTCAATCTTCTAGCTTACTAATTCACTCTTCTCAGTACCCATCTGCAATTTGGTGTATCTCCCAAGATTTCCATTTTAATATATCATCAAGTTTATTTTAAGGAGATATGAGGCTATGAATTATATTTATTCAAAAATCTTATTTGCATTTAATTCCAAAAAATTCTATCTATATACTCTGGCACCATATACTCCTCTCCATGTCTTTAAGAATAACAAAGAACCCAAAAGGTATCAACTAAGGGTTAGTATAACAACCTTCCTGAGAGTCTTATGTATTTGAAAGATAAGCCTCCCAATTATTCAGGACGATTAGACACGTGAGTGACTTTTAAAAGGGGGAAAAAAATCTCCAAAGAATCCATCTTATGAAATCCTTGAAAGATCTAACATACTCCAAGGGAAAAAATTAAAATTCTTTCCAATTATGGTTTGGTTTTGCTTTTTTCAATTCTTTCATGAACTTTCATTATTAATCTTTGTATGCTGTATTTTTCTTTCTCACATTCAATCAAGAAACTGACCTGTTAAAAATACTTCTTAATTCAAGTGAATAATGTTTTCTAAGTGAGGCTTTTCTAACATATGACATTATATCAAATAATTAAATATCATTTGAACAAGAAAAGTGATATGTTACTGTATATTATTAAACAGTTAAACAATGTTTAGAGAAGTCTAACCACAGAGAAATGAATACTCACATGCTGTAAGAGGAACAACTCCCAACCATGCGAAGGCCACAAGTGTGTAATGAAACCAGTATCGTATTGCAGTGCCAATACTTGTAACCAGTCCAGCAAATATGTCTTGGATTGGAAGCCGTGAAGGCATATCTGGAGAATAAACTATTAGAGGAAAAAAAGTACATATAACTTCGTGAAGATTTAAAAACACCTTAATTCATAAATATAAAATAGGCAGTACAGCTATCTTTCAATATCTGTATTATCCTTAAATATATTTCTTATAAAAAGGTTAATCAAATACTGATGATAATAATACCACACTTACCCAGAAGTCACTTATGAGAACAAATCACATGTGAAATGTAGAAGCCAACAAAAAGAGGGTCTGAGCAGAAAAAAGGATTCTGGGGAATTCGCATCCCTCACTCATAGCCATGAACTTCACGCAAAGCTAATTTACACATATTTTAGCATTCAAACAATAAAACCATCTGGTTTCCCAAATTATAAAAGATGAGATAAAGCAAATACGAGTAAAAGGTGAATCTGATGACAAACTTTCCCTCCACGTAGAAGCCTCAACACAGCACTCAACGAGCCCAACCATCTGCAGTAGAGCCATTCTACTTGGGAGCAATAGTTCGCTGACATTCATTAACTACCAGCTCCCTCTCCCCATTTCAGCACAATAATTAACATTCCAAATGGTAAATTCAGGTCTTCCAATCCTCTGCAAGATGTGGTTCGACACTCAGAGAAAGAGGTTTTGTCACGTTTTAGAAAGATTTCCTTTTTAAATGGTTCTAATGAAAAACTGCTGTACCACAGGTATCTCTGAAAGAGCTCTGGAGACGAATAAACACCTCTTTCTCTAGTGAGGCCAAAACAAGGAATTAAGATGTAGAAAACTTTAAAACCAAAGTCTAAATTTTATGAGAGCACTATCACAAAACTGTTCCCAGCTACAAACATTAAGGAATAAACAATTAACAAATAGCAACTTCTACAACACACCCACATTAAGTGATCTCAAAGACCACTTACTTTGAGATTATTTGATACATAAGAAAAAGTCATTAAACCAGTAGTTTTTGAGAGACAGAAAACAGCATATGACTTTCAAATGAAAAGATGTATAAGCACAAGCTTTTATTGGCCTCAAAGTAAAAAAAGCTCATTCTAATATTTCTAACCAATCGAACTTCTTGAAGATATTCAATTATTTAGTCTTACAGTCTGCTATAAAACTAAGCTATGAAAAAAGTAAAGACTACAAAATAACAGAATTGACATTTTGAATATAAAGCTCCAAAAGTAAAATTATGATGACTTTAATCATTTATACTCTTCATAGAATAACAAAATAAAACTAATCCTAACTTACAGCATTTTATACTCAGTAGCTCGAGATATTTTTAAAAAGCTCTAAAATACAAAATAACCTCTGGGGGAGGAGGGCAATGTACTAGGATCTCAGAATAAAAATTACATTTCAAATTCTTTATAATATGCCAGTATGGTCCTCTAATTATCGACAATGAACATTAAATATCAGTCGGTACAGGAATTATAAAATATAACTGAAATTTTAAAGACCTGCAAAATATTTACCATGAGCATAAAAAATATTGAGCTTAAAAAGTCTCGTTTTAAAAAGTAAGTTAACACAGACATAGACGCCAGTATGATGATTATGAGAAGGGCAAAGTGGGTGGGGGAAGGTAGAAAAAAATAAAGGGGGTAAAATATATGGTGATGGAAGGATATTTGGGTGGTGAACACACAATGCAATATACAGATGATGGATTACAGAATTGTACACTTGAAACCTAAATAATTTTATTAACAAATGTCACCCCCAGTAAATTTAATAAAATAAAATTAAAAAGTGAGTTAAAACTTTGTCTTTATTATTATTCCAACCTACACAATTTTAACTCAAAAGATATCTCGAATTCGAACAGTACTATATTTGATAAAGGTGAAGGCATCATTATTAATTTTTCTGGGTGAATAATGCTACTACAGTTATGTTTTCTTTTTTTTTAAAGAATCCTTACTCTTTAGAGATACATACTAAAATATGTAGAGATGAAATTATAAACAATGGAATTTGCTTTAAAAAGGATGGAGAAGTGGGGAACAGAGTACAATAGCATGTAAAGGCCATGAGTTAAAATGTCAAACTGAGTGATATGTGTATATGGGCCTGTTATACTTTTGCATACATTTGAACTTGCCCATAATTAAAAAAAAAAAAAAAACTCACAAATTAAGTCAATCTCTCACACATGTGTATGTTAAAAACTGACATATTTTTGAAAAATATTTTCTAAAAGGTTATAGCAATACTTTCCATTACTATCAAAGACAAACTAAGTTGAAAATATTTATTTCACACTTGTTAAACACCTCTATGTGGCCAATTATAAACCAAAAATGCAGTGAAAATTTCTAATGAACTTACTTGGTGTGAAAGCAAATCTGTGCTTGCATAATTCACAGTATTCTTTTCGACTGTGTTTCAGCCACTGAACTAAGCTGCAATCACAAATACACGCATAAGTACAGTATTTATAACAAGGAAACTTTAAAGTTTGAACACTAATGTTCTGTTTCATTAAAACTTTAGGTATCATAGAGCTTTTATAATTTTGACAATTTCGAATTTAGAATATTCCAAACCTTTCATTACAGATGCCTCCTAAGAATACAGAATAGCAGCGAAGATAAAAACAATATGTATTCCTACTACTAAAAAGGTTCGATTAATCTAAATTGTAATCTCAAAGCTAAATGAATATGAAGACTCTCAAACATCAGCGTCGGCTCTAATACTGGTCTGGTAACAGTGGCACCCTGGGGGCTAGGTCTGAATCCTGGTTCTGTCTCTAACTTACTGGCTGTGTGACCTAGGACAAGTTGCTTAATTTTCTATGCTTCAGTTTCCTCGTCTAATAATAAAAACAACAAGAAGAACTTCACCTCATAGTTTCGTTGTAAGGATTAAATGAGTTAAGATTTGTAAAAACACTGAGCACTACCTGGCACAGAGTATTTCATAATGTAAGCTATTATCATGCCAAGCAAAACTAGAAAACCTTAACACTTCCAAAGAACAAAATAAGCTCTCCATAGTATTAATAAATAAATGATACTCGCAAGCACCTGGAAGACAATATACCAAATGACATGGCATGGTAACATGGAATATGGGTATTTCCAAATCTTCACAACAAAAATTAAAAAAATAATTACAGAGAAAGTTCACTGAAACAACCCCCCTTATATAGATAACGAAACTGAAGCTCAGACATAAAATTTCTAAAAGGATGACTCACCATTCTTGATGGATGAACTTAATACTGCCAGTACATACACAAGGATGATAAAGAGGTTTCTCGGGTGTTCCTTCTGACCGACACACTCTACATATGTCTATTAATGAAAAAGAAAAACTGAATTATGTTTGGTTATAACTTTTAAAAAAAGATAACAGACTGCCAAAAACTAAATTATTGCATGTTAAAGCAAGAATCTATCACTTGGTAAAACATGACATGGAATTAAAAAATTTGATCAGGATGATAATCAAGTATAAACCATAAACTAAAAAACTTCGTATATAAAAAGGTTAATTAACTGTTCCTTTATATAAGAGCTCTGTAAGTATATTAAAGTTGAAAAGAACAGTTTTTATTTAAAACTGCACTCTTCCATGACTAACAAATGCTAAGTAGAAATATGCAAAATCCGGTCACCCTCAGTGTCCTAACAGTTTAAAGTTTAAGTCCTAGCTAAGTCCAGTCCTAACAGTTTACATTCTTCAAAAACACATCTAAGGACTTAACATAGTAATAGCAATAAGTGGGCACCCGACATCTTTTAGCTTTACCTAACTCTAGGAGACACATGTGCACATGCAATTGGGGGGGAGGGCACCCCAAGACCAGGATGGTACCAGGCCAGGAAAAGGCGAGCCAGAGATCACGGTAAGCAGAAAATTCAGGAGCCGGGGGCTACTGGGTCTGCAGCTAGAGGGCAGCAGTTACCCCTAACCCTCGCAAACTCCGCCCCAAGTGGCTCTCAGGGCACATCTGCAAGCCTTCTAGCCTGGGGTTCCCTCCTCCCGCCAGTGGCCCCAGGTGGCCCGATACACACGGAGAAGGAACCTTGACAGATCCACCGAGCTCACTCGCTAATGCTTCTCTTGCAGGTCCACCTACAGAAAGCTGATTGCAACTTTTATTTAGACCAAGTGCCAACATCAAGCGGGAAATCCCAGGGGCGACGAGCAGTGTGTACAAGGCACAAGGACTTACTTAACTCAACCCTTTGATCTACTGTCTTACAGGGAACTCCTCCTTGATGCGGAACAACTGCAGTCCAAGCCCATCACTAACGGATTTGACCGGTCTCCGCTACACCGGGCTACACAATCGCTCAACCGTGTTGCACGCGGCTCCGGACATTTAAGGGTGTCACAGATTTATGACTGCTCAATCTCCAGCAGCTGAATGCCACTTGTCAAAGTTGAGGAATACTGAGCACTCGGGCTGGCCTAAACGGTTAGCACGCTACACCCCGTGGTTATCAATAAGCCAGACAAATCACTCCGCAAACGAAACGCCAGGTACCGCTACCCGCGGAAGAGCTATCGATGCGCCAATCCTGTCCGTGCCGGAGTGGGGTGGGGTTGTCGGGACTGAGTCAAGTGAAGCGCAGACTCCGGACTCCACTATCGTATTCATTTTGGAACCAGACCCTCCAGCTACCACCACCGGAAGGACTTTGGTTTCCCGGAAGCTGCCCGCGGATCACGGTAATAACGCAACGGTTTTTGCATTAGTTATGGTCAGAACTAAACGAGATCTGCACCTCTTCAAACATTCCACTTTCACCTTCATCCTTGATGAAAGCATTCCTGGCCAAAAGCTTTCACTCTGGGCCTTCGTGCACCGGTCTAGGACTTTGTGCGCCAGTGGTGCAACGCGAACACCCCAGCCCCGCGCCTGATCCGCCTCCGCAAGATTCCGACACGAACAAAATAGAACCACGGTCCCGATTCCACGACCGCCCGCGGCAGTATTCAGGCCACTCACGCCTACTCTGAACTCTCGATTTTCTCCAAGTGCACACTTCGGCGCGGGAAACTCTGCTAGGAGCCAGGAAGGCGCAGAGGAAAGGGACGCGAGGGCTCCCCCCTACGGTGGCCCCGCGCCAGAAACCCAAGCACAGCATTTCAAATGCACGAATTCAATACCCAGCGCACTGAAGCCGGGATTACCGCAGCTGCCGCCACCAGATTTGCCGTGCAACGGATCCTCCTTAAAAGATTTAAAAGTGGACGCATTCCAATTATAGGATCTCGAAAGAGTCCGGTGTTGCTTTTCACCGCTGCTCTCTCCCGTCGCGGGTAGGTAATTTGTGCGTCTGCTGCCTTCCTTGGTTGAGATAGTCGATTAGGCTCTATGAAACCATACCGGATTTCTTATCACGGGGGTTCCATGTCATTGTAGCCGCCATCGTAAGGCACTACGACTTCCACATTAAATTAGTTGACAAGGCTGTGGGACGCACGATCGATCTAGGTTATCTAGAACCACCAGAGAGGCTGGTGCTGGTAGACATAGATTAGTTCTAGAATTACTACGGTTATCCAGATAGGAGCGGAACATGCGATCAAAGTCATTCGCAACATCACCCAACCAGCCCAAGCGTTTGGATGCCCGGGGTTAACTTTAGCGACACGCACATGCTACCGCAAGATCAACCAGGTTGGGTTGACTGAGTGCAAATGTGCGTGAGACGAGGTCAGACAGTGAATCGGTCCCACCTCGTCCTGTCTCCCCAGCCAGCTCACAGGCAGGTGCAGAGGTAGGAAGTAGGGCGCAGCAGCGGCAGCATATCAATGGGTGTCCTGTCGTCAGGGCACAATGCAGAGAGAAGCAGTGGGAGATACTGTGCTCACATAAGTAAGAGGTGCTGCACAGCCCTCCAAAAACACAGTAACCTGCCGGCCACCACATATGCAGCAATAGACTGGGGTAGGAAAGAGATTAACCCTTGTCGGCACACTGCTGCCAGCAAGGTGCAGGGCCTTAAACTGCGATCGATACCCACGTGGGTGTGAACCATAACTAGGTGGGCTCTCCTGACACATGGACCAGCTGCCCACAAAGGTGACCTTACCCTACGTGGCCCAATAGAGTTGTGGCAAGACATGCAGCACCTGCTTGCCATTAGGGGGGCTGGCGGTAGGGTGAGGGCGGACATTGGAGACCCAGAAGCTCCACTTAGGGAGACTGAAAAACGCACCTGAATAAGAGCAGACAAAGATTCTCAGAAGACCCCATCCTTCTGAATGAGAAACCAACAAACTCAAAGCTAAGCAAACACAACAAACCTAAATCACGCTCCTGGCTCTGCCTAACACAGAGTCCAACTCAAAAGTGGGACTCACCAGGCCTCTGCAAGATCAAAACTATTTTTGTTGTAACACTAAGACTTTGTCTTTTACTCCCATTGTCTTGCCAGTGTTACAGTAAAGAGTTCCAGATGCTACACTAGACAACTGATTGAATGTACCCACAGATGAAAAAAATCCAGCTGCCTCCCATTAAACCAGATATTTAAAAGACTTGTAAATAAAAAAACAAATCTACTCTTCTCACCAATATTTTGGGTTTAGAGTATATAATTATTTCATGAAAAAGAATATTTCCAATTTTTAAAGTGTCTTACATGAAAAATAAAAAGCTCTTCTTAGTCTTCATGTTTTTAAAAGCATAAAGGCATAAAGGGATCCCAAAACCAAAAAAGTTTGAGAACCACTGTTCTATAGTATGTGTACACACACACACACACACACACACACACACACACACACACACACTTGCTCATGGAACCTTTGGGAAAAAATCAGAATATTTATGGTTCTCTCGAAATACACATATACACATTTTTTCATTATTTTATCAGAGGTTTCACAAGCCTCGACTGATTCTATAAAAGGAAAGAGAAGGGAACGTTAGACATCTGAATCACCTTGTTTTAGAATCACGGAAATCTTTTACATAATTATAAAATAAAATTATATCGAAATGGAAAAAAAGCAACCCCTCAGTCAAAAATAAATCAAACAAATGAACCTGAATAGTAAGCTCAACCACAGAAGTTTATTATTTTAGAGACTTTAAAACAATAACATGATCGATCCTATATCCCTCGCAGGCTATATCCTAAGAAAGAAGAATTGCAAAGAAATTATAAACAGAATTCAGTAATTATTTTAATAGCAATAACACTAATAGTCATTTTAATACTTGGAGAATAAAGGAAATAAGTAGTGTGACGGTTGAATTGTGATTATGTGTTTTTTGTTAAGAAGTTAATTCTCAGACTACATTAAGTATTCATGGATAAAAAGATACATCTGGGATTTGCTTTAAAATAATCCAGAAGTGTGGAAGGGGAAGGAAAGGGTTAAGACAAAAGAATTATCAGCCATATGCTTGTATCTGTTGAATGCTGGTTATATGGAGGTTTATTATATTAGTCTATTTGGGGAGTATTGGCAACTGTACATAATAAAACTTTTTTAAAAATAAGGAAAGGTTAAATGTACAATTTGCAAATATCACGCTGAACTTTTATTTTACTGACGCTACCAAGTCTGATTTTACTAATGAAGTTCTTTAGCATGTGATCTATATAGTACACACATAAATTTGGAAACTCATGTTAGCAATTTTCTTATTTCACTGGTCATGTTTTTTCACTGGCTTTATATTCAATCGGGAAAAGCAAGCAGAATCAGATTTAAATCATATGTCTCAACATTCCTAAAAGCCCATTTCTGTACAACCAACAATCCAATTCTAATTTAAAACCATTTAATCTAAATGTCTCTAATATAGAATTTGATCTAAAAAACAATATCACAAATCTTTTACAGTATCAACTGTCTTCTCCCCACATGTTGATGTGATTAAATGAGTTTTGTTCAAAAGCACTGTATGTATAAATATTCCCCTAAATGAAAAGGCAAAGATTGTTGGTGTAAGTCAACTAGAACAGTGTTTTAAGCTCTAGCTATAAAACACGTGTAAGGCAAACATCCAGCTGTTTAGCAGGCCCTGAGCCCTGCTTAGACTGTGTCATGGGCATATCCACACCTTATTAGGGAACTGGAGGCCAGGAAAAGCTGTCAAAGAGAGGCTGCACCTGCTCTCGTTCTGTATCTTCAGCTAAATTTCTTTGGCTAATCTATATGTAGTGTAGTCTAGAAGGAATGAAGCTTCCCTGCCAATCTATGTTCAGCAGAAAAATCTGAAACAAGGCATAAATTTACAGAGCTAAGCACTTATTCTGCAAGGGTACATAAGAAACTACTGCTACCTTTGGTGGATCAGAGTTGGGGAAAAGAAGTCTTTTCCTTATTTTATATGTGTGATGTCTACCGTATATAAAATTGTGTGGCATTTTTCCAGTCTCTTACTTTTAAAATCAATTGTTTCCTATATACTTATGTACAAAGACACGTATAAGAATGTTCGTAGCAGCACTATTCATAATAATACCTCCAAGATGGAAACTACCCAGGTTGCTTATCAACGGTAAGAATGGATATATAAATCTTGGTATATTCTTTCACATAATACTATATGTCAATGAGAATAAATCAACTAAATAAACCACAATTTGGACTTATCTCATAAAGCGATGTCGAGTGATAAACAATCCAGACACAAAGAGTACCCATTATACAATTTCAGATGTACAAAGTTCAAAAACAGGAAAAATTTACATACATCATTACAAGTGGTTACCCTCTAGGGGAAGGAGCAGTAAAGACTGTAAGAGATCTAAAGAGGACCTAAGGTTCCAGACCAAGATGAAACATACACTTCTCTCTATTCCTCCTGCCAAGAATGGCTAAAAGAACCAGGACATTATATGTAAAACAAACATAAGACGACTCTAAAGGTAAAGAGAAGGCAGACCAGCAAGGCTGCTGAGAGCCCAAGGAACCACATAGCAGTTCCCTGGGTTTGCATTTTGCTTCATGTATCCTGGACTGGTGGCAAAGGTGGAGAAGCTGGCAACCTAGAAAAACCAATGAGAAGGGACAGAAAATTTCCTCACAAAAGCCTGCTCTCTCTAGACAAAGGACCAGGAAAGGGGTAACCCAGCAAGACAGAAAACTTAGATAATAACTTCCCCTGTATTCCAAACATCACAGGAGATAAATGCCACCCAACACCATTTCTGCCAGCCAAGGCCACATGGAGAGCAGACTTAGATTAGCTAATTCTATTTCAGTTACTGAAACCTAACTATATTATCAAGGAAGTTAATGAGGAATGAGGATTCAAATCTAACCCCCAATTCCAAAAGTACTCCTTTGACTTTATCTACTTCCTCCCCAATCGTACAAGTTTTCTTGAATTTTTTCCTCCATAATAATGTCAGTATTCTATATATCTTTACCATCTACTCTTCCAACTTTATTATATTCTCCAAGTAGAACAGGAGATGGTTCCCTCTAGTAAAATACACTATATTATTAAAAATTTAAGGATAAAAATAACTAGGTAATACAGCAAATTAAAAAGTAGTTTCATCACTAGTGAAGCCGGACAGTTCCCTATTTTACTAAAGTTCTCTTTTTGTGAATTATCTGTTAAAGTCCTGTCTAGCTTACTAATTGGAGTCTTAACAAGAAAACAGCCCCCCCACCGCCCAAAAATAATCAGCAAAAGATTTGAACACCCATTAGGATGGCTATAATCAAAGAAGACAGATAATCATTGTTGGCAAGGATGTAGAAAAATTTAATGCCACTGAGTTGTATATTTAAGATGGTTAGAATGGTAAATGTTGTTATATATATTTTACCACTAAATGAAAAAATTTTTAATCACAGTTAAGTACAACTACATACCTATTAAAATGACGAGGGGAAAAAAAAAAAAACTCAACATACAATCCAGCAATCCTATTCCTAAGTATTTAACCTAGTAAAATGAAAACTTATGTTCACACAGAAATCTACATGAATATGTACGATGGAATCATTCATAATTCCCCCAAACTGGAAACAACAGACACAAATGTTCTACAACTTGGGATGGATGAACTGTGGCATATGCCTACAAGAGAACGCTATTAAGCAGTAAAAATGAAGGAACTACTGGTACATGCAACTACGTGAATAAATCCGAAAACCAGACTCAAAAAGCTATATGCTGTATGATTCCATTTATGCCATTCTGGAAAAGGTAAAACTATAGAAACAAAGAGATCAGTGTTTGCCAAGGTCTGGAGGTGGGATTGACTATAAAAGGGTACAGGAGTATTTTGGGGAGTGATCAAGCATTCTATACCTTAATTGTGCTGGCTATGTATTTGTCAAAAATTAATAAGGTACATTTTACTGTATTTAAATTATATTTCAATTTTAAAAATTGAGACTTTCTACAGTAATGTCTAAATAGACATGTGGGAAGAACAAATGAGAAAGGATAATAACACGAAAAAAATTATTCTTCCCTCTCTAAAATACAGTCTAACGAAGTTGCAGAGTGACATGTATCCCAACGAGCACATTTACATCACCAACCAGATAGGAATTAATGTTAGGGGCTGTGGAAATCGACACTGGTCACCAAACACTTCTGGCATTCCATTTTCTGGGCATACGGTAGGACTGCACTTCCCTGCCACCTCTGAAATTATACATGGACATCTGACTTGCCTCCATTCTAGCCATTTCGGTAGGTATGTAGTGATATCTCATTACAGTTTTGATTTGTTAACAGCTTTACTGAAATTTACATACTATAAAAACCAAGAGCTTAAAGCGTACAGTTCAATGGTTTTGAATATACTTACAGAGTTATGCAACCATCACCATAATTCTCATTTTTTAACATTTTCATCATCCCAAAATAAAACCTTGTAACTATGAACAGTCATTCTCCACATTCTGTTAACCCTCCTCACTTATCTTCTTCCTCCTTATAAACATTTGCCTGTTTTGGACACTTCATACACATTGCATTATATAAAATGTGGTTTTTCATACTGGTTTCTTTCACTTAGCATAATGTCTATGAGATTCATTCAAAAGTTGTAGTATTTCATTCCTTTGTATTGCAAATATTTCAATTTATACATATACTACATTTTGCTTGCCTCTCCAGCAGCTGCTGGACAATGGGTAGTTTCAACTGCTTGTGAAGATACACGTTGAATTCTCCTGGGTATATACTTAGTAATGGAAGTGCTGGGTCACATGGTAATTCAGTTTTAACTTTTTGAGGTTAATTAGTTGTATTATTTTACATTATCACCGGCAAGGAATAAAGGTTCCAATTTTTCTACATCCTTGCCAACACTGATTATCTGTCCTTTTTGATTATAGCCATCCTAATGGGTGTGAATTATCTCACTGTGGTTTTTATTTGTACAAAATGACTAATGATGCTGAGCATCTTTTCCTGTGCTTATAAGCCATGTACATATATTCTTTAGTGAAATATCTGTCCAGATCTTTGGGACATTCGTTAAACTGGGTTACTCGTTTTTCTATTGAGTTTTGAGCGTTCTTTATATACTATAAATACATCCTTTATCAGATATGTTTTCAAACACTGTATCCTGTCTTCAATTCTCTTAACACTGTCTGTGAAAGAGTAGACATTCAGAATTTTTATGCCACCCTATTTATCAATTTAATCTTTAACAGATCATGCTTTTACTTTGTACCTAAGAAATCTTGGGCTAATCCAAAATCACAAAGATTTTCTCCTATGTTTTCTTCTAGAAGTTTTGTAGTTTTAGGTTTGTCAGTTAGGTCTAATATTCCTTCCCTTTGAGTTAATTTTGGTGTATGGTACAAAGTATTGCTCAACGTTCATTTTTTTGCCAACGGATAGTCAACTATTCCAGTACCATTTGTTGAAAAACCATCCTTTCTCCAATGAATTGCTTTTGCACCTCAGTCAAAAATAAACTGTCCATATCTGTATGGATCTATTCCTGAGCTCTCTATCCTGAACCATCAGACCAATGAATTTTAATTTAGGTCAATGTAATGTTTAAAATTTGATTTATATGTTTTCAGATATAACACTACTTAAGGAACTACTATTTGTCGAGTTTTGACATATCAAAGACTAGCCAAAATTATCTGAATATATGCCTCCTTTCTCAAACTATCTGTGAGACCAAATCTTCTCCATATACTTTAAAACATGACAACAGAGATAACTGCAGAAGCAGAGATGATAATCCAATTGTCTTCTAATAATCCAGACATTAAAAAAAAAGATGTGCAAAAACTTAAAACAGTGCTATCTTTACTAGGTTTTTTTGACTTAAAAAAAAAAAATAACATTTATCATAGTTATTTTTAACATGTATTGTGTTTAAAGTTGTTTTCATTTCTAACACAGATAAAAGTCCTTTGGAGCCTTAATTTTTGGAACATAAAGGAATCCTAAGACCAATGGTCTTCAAACTGTTACATTCCATAAAAGTGACACTAAAAAGGGGTAAATTGTGTTATTAACTTACAGTTAAAGAATACAATCAGGTGGGAGTAAAGAAGAGAGACAGGAAAGAAAAAAGGATATTATAATGAAATTAAGTTACAAGATATAAGTGTACAGAAAATGCTTCGCTGTCTTCCAAGCCTCCAAGAACTCACTATGTCTGTTACGGACTAAACTGCTGTTTCCTTCACCTCTACCAAAATTCACATGTTGAAGTAACCCGTAGTACCTCAGAATGACTGTATTTGAAGAAGGGTCTTTCAAGAAGGTAATTACATCAAATGAGGTAATTAGGGTGGGCCCTAATCCGATATGACTGGTGCCTTTATCAAAAGAGATTAGGACTGGGACATGAAGAGGGAAAACCCGGCAAAGACAAAGGGAGAAGACAAAAATCTGCACACCAACAAAAGATGCCTCAGAAGAAACCAATCCTGTTGAGATCGTGATCTCAAACTTCCAGCCTCCAGAACCATGAGAAAATGACTTTCTGCTGCTTAAGCCACCCAGTCTGTGGTACTTTGTCATGGCCACCCTTGCAAACTAGTACAATGTCCCAAACTGAACTTCTCTCTTCCAAACCACCGGGGATGAAACTACACTAGACATCAGTCATTTTAAATGCCCCTCCCCATTACATCACCTCTCCAATCTCTATTCTATTAATCCTACCCCAATCTGTTTCTTTGTCCTTCTCGTTCTTTCCATGCCACCTGCCCTTTAAACTCCTACACAGGCAAACCTCCCTTCATCGCACGTCACTTCACCGCGCTTCACAGATTTGTCTTTTACAAATGGAAGGCAAGACTCTCTGCCAGCAAAAAGATTGACTTGGTTTATTGCGGCAGTCTGGAACTGATCCCACAATACCTCCAAGGTATGCCTGTAATATCTTGCCTAGCTCACTGCAATGACATTCTAAACTATAGTCCAAATTAATAAGTTTTTCCTTGAGGTCTTACTTCTTGTTCCCTTTTTAAGAACTCTTTCCATTCTACCTGTATTACACTAAAAATAAGCAATCTTCATGTCCCTATAGGAGAGAAGTAAAACCCACTAAAATTAGCCTGGTCTGGAAGAGGATACCAGGGTAGCCTCATATTAATCACCCACAGCATTCCAGCCTAGAAGGTATTCTACAACTTTTGGGATGTCTGCCCAGATCAAGAATGGACACCCCCAGCCATGATTTTATTTTATTTTATTTTTTTTAATTAAGATAGAATTGACATATAACACTATATTAGTTTCAAGTGTACAACATAAAGATTCAATATATGTATACATTGTGCAATAAGTCTAGTCAAATCCATCACCAGTTACAAATTACTTATTTTTCTTGTTATAACTTTTAAGATCTACTCTCAGCAACTTTCAAATACATAATATAGTATTATTAACTACGGTCGGCATACTGTACCTTATAGCCCAGGATTTATTTATTTCAAAACTGGAAGTTTACACCTTTGGACATCATTTTTCTTCTTACATTATCTTCTCCACTACCACCCAAGCTACCTGGATCACAGGTAGGCACCTGACCTAAGATGGGCCAGATTCTAGCTCTAGGGTTTAAGAGTTGAGTAGGGAAGAGGTAGATTCAGGGAAGTATTCAGTGACCGTGGCAAGACAATGTATGTTTTGCCTCTGCTCAAAACCCTCCCAACAGCTCCCTATCTCATCAAAGTATAAGTCAACCTAAGTCCTATGTACTTGCTTCCCCTCTATTTTCGCCACAAGATCTCGCTGACTTCATATATTACTTACTCTTCCCCTAACTCATTCACTCCATTACGGTGATACTGGTATCCTGGTTATTTCTTGAACATTCCTAGCATGCTCCCATCTTAGATATTTCACACTGGCTCTTCCCTCTGCCTAGAATGCTCGGCCCACAGAGCAGTTATTTGCACGTCTAACCCCCTCTCCTCCTTTGCTTCTTCCCAAGCTGCAACCCCGTCCTCACATCCTGGCTACTCCTTATCCCCTCCTAATTTACTGTTCTCCACAGGACTTATAACAGGCAAATTGTACCATATAATTTCTTGCATGTTATTTTTTTTCCTTAGGTTTTGTGTATTTTGTTCCCTGCCCAGCTCAAGTGCATAAAATACAGTGCCTGGCTCAGGACAGGTGCTCAATAAGCATTTGTCAAATAAGTGCACGTCTGCTTGGTCATAAGCATGCTGAAGCAGTGAAAGTCGATCTGTGCTGAGAAGAATGAAGCAGACATGTCTGGAAGCGGAGATGAAAGAGCACGTGGTTCTAGAAAGACGGTAACTAGCTGTCTGGTTCTGACAACTTCCCATCCTGTTAGCCCATTTCTTTCAAACCTAAGTCACCTCAAGTTTTGCCATAGTAAATATAGAACATGATCAACTGCAGTAATTTCAGCTTCATATCTTCCCAATGAATACATTTCATAAAGCACAAAGAACAACGGCTTTGGCATTCCACTTTAAAAAACTGCCAGTAAGATTTTGTATTATGTGCTGTTGTGTAAGGAATAATTTGGCAAAATTGAAAGAAAAAAAAAAAAACAAAAACCATCTCTATGTATCACTGGGCTGAAATGAAAGCACTCTACTACCGCAAGATGTTTAATATATGAATGAGTTTCACACATCAGCACTTGCTTGCAACATCTATTCCAACAGTGCGGTGCTTTCTCTTTTAAAAAGCATATATCCCTGAGCAAAGGACAGATTATTTTCCCCTTAAAAATCAAAAATCTCCGTGCATTGCAGAATCAGACTTCTAATCCATAAAATGAGGAAGTTGCATATCTATGGTCTCGGCCAGCTCTTAAGTTTAAAGATTTGATGATGGATAACCGTTTATGTTAACACATCCGCACTCATATAAATTATATACAAATAAGAATAATTCATCAACCCTCTGTATTATGAAAATAGATTATAAACCTGTTGATTTCATAAAAGTGAAATTGAATACCCTGAACACTTGAGAGATTTTTAAAATCTAGCAAACATTTAATATGAACAGCTAAAATCCACTGGGCAAAAATCAATTTTCTAACAGAATTCAGTATTGTTTACTACAAATACGAAACATTCTGAGCATTATAACATCATATGTGGCACCACTACAGGAAAGCAACATGCTATTTTTAAAAGAGAAAGAAGAGTTACACTCTGCATGGTTGGTATTTTAGTAACATTCCTAGTCAGTCTGCTCAGATTAACATATTAAAAATAAAGAAAATCAAACAATATTATCCATGTTTTTAATAAATGTTTGTAGAACTGAGATTTTTTAAATTTAATTTTATGTTTTGTCATATTTTCCAAGTCTCCTACAAAAAGATCGGTTCTTTTGTAATCAGAGAAAAACTCAACTGCATTTTTAATTTAAGAAATAATCTGTAATAACTAATTTAGCAAAGAGAAGTTGCTTCAGAGCTTTCTGGCATTTTGACTTTCATGTTTAACATGACACTCTCTGTAATCCTCTCTTTCCTTCCAGGGTTTTTTCATGTTAAATTTAAGTTGACTTTAAAAAATTCAGACTTCCAATATGGAATTTTGCAGTAGGCATGGTATTAAAATTCATTTTCATGTCATGACTAACAGTTTCATAAAATAAATGCAAAATAAGGTTCTGTCAAACAATCGAGGCATAATTAAAGGAAAACTCTATTTGTAATCAGAATATCTAGGTTCAAATGTCTCTTACTGTGTGAAACTTGGACAAGCTATTAAAACAACTAAGCCTGAATTTCCACGTTTATAAAAAATAATACCTCCCTGCTCCACAGGGCTCTGAGGAAGACCAAATGTGCATGCATGTGAGTATGCTTTGTAAACTGTCAAGTGTCACGTACAAGTGTTACAGTTGAAGTTCTTATTATTACAGGGAAGACTTTTCAAAAATGATAAATCGAGTTCTATCAACTCATTACATATATAGACAATATCAAACTCTTTATCACTCATTATTAAACGCCATGACAGTCCCACGATTTTCATTTAAAACCACCAAAATCACAATCCATAAGGTTGAAAACTGCTTATCATTTCCCCGTATGACTATACCTAAAGCATAAAAAGCATCTTCATTGATAATCAAAACACCAAGAAGCGGTGATTTAGTAATTTTCTCTACAGACTCACTAAATTATCTGAAAGACTCTGAAAAAATAAAAAGTGCTTCTAAATAACTAACCTACCACCTTCGGTATCCGGATGAGCAAACGCATTTCGATACCCGCAGACGTTTATAACTCCTGCATTCAGTTTACAAGGGTCAGCCTGTTCCAAAACAGCCATCTCCAAACACACACACTCACAAAACACACACACACACACACACACACACACACACACACACATACACGCACACAGCCCTGAGTCTTGCTGTCAGGGATTAAACAAAATAAACTACAGCAAAACAAAGCAATGCTAAAGAGCCTCCGTCTTCGGAGGAAGCCCGCCGGACCTTCCTCCTCTTCCTCGTTGAGTAAACAACTTCTCCCGCGGCCCGCGAGCAGAGGGCAAGGTTTTAAGCAGGGGTCAGCTCGCTCCACTCGGCTGTCACCTGGCGGGGCATTTTTCGCGAAGTTTCAGAGTCAACAAAGAAGTTTTGTCGCGGGAGGCAGGGCATGTATAGCGACGGGCAAAACGGCAGAAGGAGAGGCAGAGCCGAGTGGGGGGAAGGGTGTGGAAAACGCCCCCATACCCAGCGCGGCGACAACGGCCTCGTCGCCCCCCCTGGGGGGCCAGGGG
>NW_011888971.1:1844569-1846782 GCF_000151845.1 Pteropus vampyrus | reverse complement strand
GTCTCCCCATCAGACAGGCTGAGGGTGATAATCTCTCGTCCTAAGTTAAAAATTCCCAAGAAAGGACAGTTAATTGGTCCAGCTAGGTGCCCATCCCTAAGACAAATGACTGTGCCAAATAATTAGGACCTATAAGAACATGGACACTGAATCACCTCATTAAAGTGGAGAAAGAACATTTCCCACAAGAAAAGAGAAGACAAAACAATAGATGTTCATTGTATTAGAACTCTCATTGTCTTCAAACGAGAGCACCAATAGTATATAGAAGTATTTTCGTTTGCCACACTTTTATCCAAAGAAACCAATGTTAGAACTGGTGCAAATTTTCAGTCTGGAAAAAATGTTATTTTGATCAAAAGAGACATTTAAAGGTATAGCATTCACATGTTCCAGCCTCGTGTGTGTGTGTGTGTGTGTGTGTGTGTGTGTACTGTGCCATAAGGATACTATAGTCTGGTAATGCTGGGTTTCCAAATTTTAGACTTCCAAAATGAGCAAGAGGAGGTGTGCAGGAAGACACAGTATAATTTTTGAGCACTAACTATAACCATAACAAACTAACAATAACAATAATTAACCAAACTCCTTATTATGTCCAATGAACATCCATAGCAAACCTCGGAAGTAAATATTATACCCCTTTCACAGATACTGAGTCTGAGACTCACGGCTGATGAATAACTAGCCCTTATATGTAGAAGAGGAACCAGAATTAAAGCACAGGTCTGCCAGACTCCAGGCCTCCAGGTGTTAAACCTCACCTGTTTGCCATTAGCAGCCACCCTCTTAACACTGCCATTGAACTCTCAACTTTATACTGTGAGCCATATTTATATAGAAACTCATGACTTTGCAACAGTTGTACAGAATTGCTACTAAACAAGCATAGATATGTTAATTAGGCAAAGTGCCTTACTATAAGCTTAAAATTATTAACATTAACAAATTATTGATTTATGGCATTATCTTAAACTCTCCCCTTCCTAGTTTCTCTTCCCTTTTCATCCTCCTGTTCTTCCTCTCTTCCCTTCCCATTCCATCTTCCTTTTCCTTCTACCTTTCTTTTCTATGTCTCTTCCCATCTTGCAGTGAGACACAATAGTGATGTGGGTAGGAACATGGGGGCTAAAAAGAAAAGCATACAGAGGCGGAGAGAAAACCGACGTGGTTGGACAATTGATTACGTTGAGCAAATGAGTAAAGATATAGATGATAATGATGGGCAGATCTTCCCCTGTTGGGGAAAATACTAACATGGAAACCGGGAAAGCTTGAAACAACCCTGAGGTGTTGAACTGGAAATGTAGGTATCATCATGAACTCAATTTAAAAAATATAAATAAATGTGGAAATATATATGCTTGTGTGTGTTTACATATGATATAATATATTCCTAGTTCTACATATTATATAATATATTCCTAGTTCTGCCCTCTGAAAGGATCTACATGAGGTGATACCCTAGGAGCTCTGAGCACATTGAATGTATGGATTTTGGTTTCTAATACCGTGCTCCCCTAAAAGGAACCAAGACTGTATGAAACCATAATGACGGAGACATGTCATTATACATTTGCCCAAACTTATAGAATGTACGGCACCAAGAGTGAACCATAAAGGTAAAGGATGAATTTGGGTGGTTATGATGTGTCAATGTAGATTCGTCATTGTAACAAATGTCCCACGCTGGTGGGTGATGATAATGGGGGAGGCTGTACGCATGTTAGGACAGGATATTTAGGGATCTCTGTACTTTCAATTTTGTCGTGAACTTTAAATCGCTCTAAAAAACTAAGTCCGATGTATTTTTAAAGTTTTTACATACACACACACGAAATAAGGAACCGAGACTCTTTGAGGAAATACCAGATTTTAGGGCTGGAGCAGGAAAACTACAATATGAGCCCAAAATATTTTGTGACAAATTAAGGAAGTGCTCAAAGACTAATAGGGACATGTTTAAAGGACACAGAAATCAGCTTAAACAGGCTCTCATTGGCCCAATTGTGTACAATTTGAGCATAAAAATAAATACAGTGACAGATTATGACCTATTGAATAAATAGGAGTCCATTGCATTACAAAATAAGTGGGGAGAAAGAAAAAACTTTTCCTTTTCAGTATAATGCCGACCAATAAATGTGAAAGGAATGACGTAAACAGAAAATCATTTACCAAACATGGTAGTGGCTCAGGCTGAAGTTGTCAGC
>NW_011888971.1:1839609-1844519 GCF_000151845.1 Pteropus vampyrus | reverse complement strand
ATTAACAAATTATTGATTTATGGCATTATCTTAAACTCTCCCCTTCCTAGTTTCTCTTCCCTTTTCATCCTCCTGTTCTTCCTCTCTTCCCTTCCCATTCCATCTTCCTTTTCCTTCTACCTTTCTTTTCTATGTCTCTTCCCATCTTGCAGTGAGACACAATAGTGATGTGGGTAGGAACATGGGGGCTAAAAAGAAAAGCATACAGAGGCGGAGAGAAAACCGACGTGGTTGGACAATTGATTACGTTGAGCAAATGAGTAAAGATATTGATGATAATGATGGGCAGATCTTCCCCTGTTGGGGAAAATACTAACATGGAAACCGGGAAAGCTTGAAACAACCCTGAGGTGTTGAACTGGAAATGTAGGTATCATCATGAACTCAATTTAAAAAATATAAATAAATGTGGAAATATATATGCTTGTGTGTGTTTACATATGATATAATATATTCCTAGTTCTACATATTATATAATATATTCCTAGTTCTGCCCTCTGAAAGGATCTACATGAGGTGATACCCTAGGAGCTCTGAGCACATTGAATGTATGGATTTTGGTTTCTAATACCGTGCTCCCCTAAAAGGAACCAAGACTGTATGAAACCATAATGACGGAGACATGTCATTATACATTTGCCCAAACTTATAGAATGTACGGCACCAAGAGTGAACCATAAAGGTAAAGGATGAATTTGGGTGGTTATGATGTGTCAATGTAGATTCGTCATTGTAACAAATGTCCCACGCTGGTGGGTGATGATAATGGGGGAGGCTGTACGCATGTTAGGACAGGATATTTAGGGATCTCTGTACTTTCAATTTTGTCGTGAACTTTAAATCGCTCTAAAAAACTAAGTCCGATGTATTTTTAAAGTTTTTACATACACACACACGAAATAAGGAACCGAGACTCTTTGAGGAAATACCAGATTTTAAGGCTGGAGCAGGAAAACTACAATATGAGCCCAAAATATTTTGTGACAGAAATTAAGGAAGTGCTCAAAGACTAATAGGGACATGTTTAAAGGACACAGAAATCAGCTTAAACAGGCTCTCATTGGCCCAATTGTGTACAATTTGAGCATAAAAATAAATACAGTGACAGATTATGACCTATTGAATAAATAGGAGTCCATTGCATTACAAAATAAGTGGGGAGAAAGAAAAAACTTTTCCTTTTCAGTATAATGCCGACCAATAAATGTGAAAGGAATGACGTAAACAGAAAATCATTTACCAAACATGGTAGTGGCTCAGGCTGAAGTTGTCAGCGGAGGCTAAGACCAGGTGAAATTTGAGAGGAACAGGATTTTGGCATATTGTTGAAATATTTTCCAACAGTTGCAAAAGAAAAATAGTAACTTTACAGTGAAAACATCGCCAGTGATGGGACAGATTGACGTGAGAAAAGCAAAGCTCACCAAGAATGGGCGCCTGAGTCTGGACACGAGGAAGCATCAGATAGACTCAGGTGGACGGTCATCCCACAGAATATAAGGCCTGTATTCTTGTAAACTGTCAAGGACATGACAGAGAATGACTCAGGAACTGGAGGAAGCCAAAGAGTCCCTATAACTAAATGCATTATATGTTCCTGGATGGGACCCCGGACCAGAAAATTTAAAAAGACTTTTGAGACAAAATTGACAAAATCGAAATTTGAATGGGGTCTTTGAATGGTGGTGTTACATCAATGGTTGTATCAATGTCGATGTCCTGACTTCTTTGTGAGTCCTTGATGGTTCAGAAAAAGACTAATGGCGTGTGAGTGGGTGAGAGAGTGTGTAGGGGGGAGGGGGAGGAAGAGAGGGAGGCAGAGAGCGAGAAGAGAGATTGGAGTTCGAAGTTGGTGAATTTAGGTGAAGGTAATGGCGGAGTGTACTGTCCTTGTAACTTTTTCTTAGCTTAAAATTATTCTGAAATCAGTGGGGAGGGGGGATGGGGAGAGGGAAAGGGGGAGGCTGCATGGGGTCTGAGTGGAGCCAGCCCTGATACCGAGGGTCGAGCCAGGGTCGAGCCAGATGGATAATGGGAGGGCGAGTTTCCTTTTGACTCTTCCCTTTGGACCTCAGAATGAGAGACTCAAAGCCCAGATTAAAGGGATGATGTGCAGATTTTGGACCCTGTTGAGCCATTTCCTGTCTTCCGTCACTCATCACTCAAGTTAACCCAGGTGAGGTGGAGCCACAGTGGTCTAAACACCAGGAACCCAGGTTAACAAGGAACGTTACAGCAAGCCCTCAGCTGAGCTGACTGATAGGGGGCTCAGGAGACAGCTTATCAAACTGGCCCCAGTGATGAAAACAAGCTCTGTGCTTGAAGACCCGTTGTTGGTGGTTTCATCATCAACAAGATGATGAAAGGCAGAAACAAAGCACTGGCCAGATACGTAATGACACAGTTTCTGGAAGCTGCAAGAACCCGTCGGCGAAGCACCATGCTGCTTCTGCAGAGGCAACCATTGAACACAACCTCTATACCAAGCATGAAAAACTGGGAGCCTGTGATTGGGCTGGTACTCATCCTCAAGGGCAGCCACTGCTACCAGGTTCCCTGCTCCGCCAGCTGCCCCACGTCGTCGCTTCTTGGCAGTGAAGTGGGTGATTACAGAGTGCAAGGAGAAGCAGCACTGGCGGACGCTGATGCCAGAGAAGCTGTGGCATGAGCCGCTGCAGGCTTTTGGCAGCCAGGGCCCTGCCATCAAGAGGAAGCACGACATGCACAAGATGGCTGAGGTCAACTGTGCCGTGGCTCATTACTGCTGGTGGCAGACGGAGTGTAAAGTCCCCAGGAGGAGCCCAGGACTCTCTGCGGCAAGAAACAATGCGAGCCACCACTACATCAAAAAAAATCTGGGCATTAAGCATGTCGTTCCTTTCTCAGGGCAGGTAGATCTCACGGAAGGGATGGAGCGCTGTGTTCATGAGACTTTTCTTTGTGGGCTAGAACTCGCTCCTCCTGCCCCATCTCCTTGCAAAGAGGAAACACATCGACCTGGATTTTCCCCAGCAAACTTAGGGCCCATCCAGCCTTCTCTTCCTTCCGCTTCGGATGGATGTTTGGGTGATACGAAAGGAAGCAGTTTTAGTATCAGAGGTGTATCAGAAAACTCTCACCCTGAACTGGTGTCTATGTAACGCAGCACTGCCGTTCATTGGAGGGAAAGAAAATTATTCTGAAATCTTTTTTTTTTTTTAATTAAAATTGTTACATGCTGATGGAACTCCAAAACAATAGTTTCCAAATTTGGATGATCGGTCATCAACACCTTTGACAATATGAAAAAAAACTATGGAATTTTATTCCCAGAAAAATTCTGTAAACACAAAATGTACACAATTTCAGAGGAGTATATGGATGCCTTGATGTCCATGCACAAACCCCAGGTTAAAAGAAGCTCTCAGTTGAAGTATGAATAAAAACGTGCTGTTCACTTCCTTTTCCAAGAATATAGCAGGCTAGGTTATTTAGACCAACAGTTGAAAATACTTGATAAAATATAAAAAAGCATATTCTTAAAAGCACAACAACGGTAAAGCAACAACCAGGCCAAAATCTAAGGACAGGAGGTAAACACACCATGGAAGTTGCTTTTGCTCTGCTGATCCGGGCAAACTTGATGAGCCAAAAGTAAGTCTCCCCTCTCTCTGAGACTGCTAGGAAAAATTGTCTTAGCTGCAACTTACTGAAGAATTGTGCCCATGAACGAGTCCTGGCATGGATTACACTCCAAACTCATGTCACTCCAGCGCCCAAATAATCTTAAACAGTGAATTTAGTTCAAAATAATCTTGGACTGCTAGTACCCCTAAGCACCTGGCAGAAGCAACGCCACAATGCACTTGCTTCCTAGCCGTCTTAGTCTGCTGGGGCTGCCACAGCAGATCACCCCAGTCTATGTGGCTTGAAAACAGAAATTAATTTTCTCACAGGTCTGGAGGCTAGAAGGGCAAGATCAAGGAGCCATCAGGGTCGAGTTGTCCTGAGTGTCTCTCCTTGGCTGGGGGATGGCTGCTTTCTCACTGCACCCTCACATGGCCTTTCTTTTGTGTATGTGCATCCCTGGTGTCTCTTCCTCTTCCACCAAGGACACCAGTTCTATGGGATTAGGTCCCAACGCTTATGACTTAAGTTACTCTTAATTACCTCCTTAAAGGCCCTATCGTCAAACACAGTCACCTAGGGGGGCGGGGCTTCAACAAATGAATTTTAGAGGGACACAGTTCATAACTAGCCATCAAAACATCAAAACATCTCTACAAATTTATTTACAGGGACAATGAGCTGCATACAATAAATATAACCAAATATATATCAGTATAAACAGGATAACTTAAGCAAGAACTACAGACCATAGGCAGAAACCACCTCGCGAAGACCTCAGATATGGAAATTACTGAACAGAAATCATAAAGAAACTATACTTATTTTATTTTAAAATATCAATTTTATAGCAGAATTATATCTTCTGCCACCATTTTTTTCTTCTGCCACAATTTAAACATAAAATGAAAAATTATTTATCAAGAAATAAAGGTGTACATAATATTTTAAGAAACACATAAGCAAAATCTTTAGAGAACTCTGCACTTTAGCTTAAATGAGGCTACATCCGTCAGTGTGTATATGGGGTTCTGTGGCCTCGGCTCTTCTGGCAATGGCCGTTTTTTTAAATATTGATGTTTCCTGGAGGCCAACAAAGACCTTGACCTGTAGTAGCTGAATAAATAAAGTGTAATTTTCCAGGAGATACTTTTGTTGCTGAAATAGCAACATGTGTAAATGCCTCTCTTGGAAAGAAACAAATTTATATAAAATATCGATTGGGCAACAATGATACATTAATTTTAATGTGTCTGTACTTTTGTATCTGCATTTCTTGGTTACAATAAATTCAATTTCAATAC
>NW_011888971.1:1833504-1837769 GCF_000151845.1 Pteropus vampyrus | reverse complement strand
CCTCAAGATGCAAGGCAGAGGGAGATTGGAGGCACACAGAGAAGGTCATGTGCAGGTGAAGGCACAGAGCGGACTGACGCAGCCTGGGGCCAAAGAATGGTGGCAGCCACCGGAAGCTGACGAGGCGAGGGATGGAGTCTCCTCAGAGCCTCTGTAGAAAGCATGGCCCTGCCCACACCTTGACTTCAGACTTCTCACCTCCAGACTGTGAAATAACATCTCTGTGGTTGAAGCCACCCAGTTCGTGGGCATTTGTCACAGTAGCCACAGGAAGCTAATGCTCACCACGAGTTCAGACTTCAACGCTCACAAGTCCGCTCCAGAGGCTGCGGCCGAATCTCCAGGTTCAGCCCGCTCTGCCGCGCGTGGCCATACACAGCGTTCAAGGACAGCTTCCGGGCCACAGGGCCTCTCTCTCTAACAGATGAGTCTCTCGAAATATGCATTTCCATCTGACATTTGGGCTTCTGACTTGAAATTGTGTAGTGCCCCTAAAATGAAGCTCTTCCTTAGAGATTCTGTCTTAGATGCATGGAACCCAAAAGAACCTTTAGGAGTTGTTACCTGGCCCCTCTCACTCCTGTGTTTATAGAAACCACTAAGCTGTGAAGCTGAGTTTCTTTTGTTAATCTCTTGTATGCCTTCATTATCATCAGACATTTACTGCATGCTGTGTGAGACCAAGAAGATGAGCAGGTCAGACCCGATTCTTGTTCCCAAGGGTCACCATTCAATTAGGGACCACTACCTAGTTTTACAAGCAAGACTCTTTACAGCCTCACTTGGGGAGCCCATGTGATGATCACCATTCCGTTAGATGGAACTTTGAAGTCTAACTAGGATTTCTGAATTTCTCAGGTTTCCGTCTTCCTTTGGACCACAAACGTCAAAGCTCATGAATTCATACACGTGTTGTTTTTGTTGGTGACGTTCTCCAGTTCCCTTCTTCCCGCCAACACCATCTGCCTCTGTCTTAGGGAACCGCTCTGCCCTCACCCCAGATGCAGAGTTCTAGTGGGGCTGCAGTCCCTCCACTGGCCCATCCCCCCTCCCTCCTCCATCTGTGGGGAGGGAATGCAGTCTGGAGGGACCAAATGTCTTCTCTCGGGGCCCAGAGGTACTGTGTTTCTACTGCTGGCTCCTTCGATCCTCTCGCCACCCTACTCCACCTTCTGAGTCCTGGTCTCTGACCCTTCCGTTCACAGTTGCATTAACATAGTCTGACATTGATCTTAACAATATTTTAATTTAAATTTTTGACCAGTTATTCAGAAGCACTAAAATCATATATCTAACCCTGACCGAGTACTCGCTGAGCACCAGGCGCCGTCCAACAAACTTGGCGCATATTAATTCATTCCATTCTCAACACTCGCATGAGGTCGGAGCCGACGGAACGCTTAGGTTCGGTGTTCTCCAGCTCCCGCGTCTCCGAAGTGGCTGCTCTCAGCGTCAGGCTCCATACGTGTGCTGGGAACGCGCACCCCCACTCACGGGAGAAATTCTACGTCGTCATCAGAGGTGGCCCCGCTGCCCGTGTTTCTGAGTTCAGATGTGTGTTTAACCTCACCTACTTCCTCCCCCTCACTTTCCTCCCTGTGACGCTCCAGGTCCCACTTCCTCCTGGGAGGCCCTCATGGTTGTGTCCCTACACTGCACAGTGCCTCACTTCCTTGTTAATAAGACTGTGGGGATACGCTCTAGATCTGCCTAACTTCTGAGTAGTCACAAAGAGACTGACTATACAAACGGACGACAGCCCACTCACATATGACAACTGAACTCTGCCCCACAGGCCGCTGCAACCAGCCCAGGAACCTCTGAAGCAATTGGCCCAGGACAGTGAGCACTTAATAACTGTCAGCTTTCTTAATTTTTGTCCCCTCTTCCAACTTAGGACCAACCAGACAAAGCCAAATATGCTTTCCTAACCAATCACACAGGAATCTCCCACCCCTTCTACTTATCCCTTCTCCGGCTCCCCTGGCCAACAGCCACCAATCAGAGCTTCCCCATTCCCTTGCCAGCCTTTGAGTCTCCTCCATACAGTAAACACTGGGGAAGTGACCGATTCTTTCCTGTAGCTAACTCTAAGTGAACAGTCTTTGGTTTTCTCGTTTGGGTGGTCTTTGTTCATTCCCACACCGTTTTAGCTGGACCAGTCCTTACATCTTTCTGTTTGTGCTCTGCCTACCCCTTGCCCTTCAGATGATCTTCACCACTCTCTGAGACCTGTCCCCCAGCCTCAAATCTGTCCCATTTCAACTGGAATGACCCCGCCCAATAAGCAACAGCCTTTTCCTACAGTGACTCATCAACTTCCTCATCAGGCCACTGGATTCCATGACAGGTGAGACCTCCAATCACTGCCGTGACATCCACAGAGTCTCGACTTAGTCCCAGTACTGGGATGCAATTGCCATAGGAATAGACGCAGCAGGCTGGCGGGAAAGTGACTTCACAGCAGCGGGCCAGCGATAAGGAGGGGCTGGCTGGGCCTGCCGTCAAGTCCCCGCTGCTCACCGCCCCGCCCCCCGCCCCGCCTCCACCTCCTCCCACTTCCCCAGACCCCCGACCCCTCCAGAGCAAAAGGAGGCTGGGGCTGGGGATTGTCTCGGTAGATCGCTCCTGGATCCTTGGTTTAGCACATTTGCGACGTCGACTGCTAATGATTGGCGTCACTTGGTTGTGCAGCTTAGACTGTGTTGCTTAGCAACGAAATAACAAATAGCGTAAATCGAATCTCTATTGAATCTGCTCGAACGCCTGGTTAACACAGACGCAATCTCAGAGCGGCAGAGCCAAAGCAGGGGTGGAGGCGGTCAGGACCGTTTTAAATGAAGGATTAATGCATGCAGTAAAAATACACGAAGCTTAAGTGCGCATCTGGATAAATTGTGACGACACCCAGATCAAGGCAGAGAGTATTTCGAGGACCGCACAGAATTCCCTCCTGCCTTTCCCACTCAGTCCTCACTCCCCAGGGGCATCACTGTGACCTCCATCACCAGCAATTTGTTCCGCTTTTGAAGTCCAAGTGAATGGATCAGACAGTGAGGACCCTTTGCGTCTGACTCACTTCACTCATCGTTACAGCCGTTGAGATGCCCTCATTGTTCCCTCCAGCTATATACACGACACACTGCACCCCCCCTCTTTTTGGGGGGGCATACAACATGTTTATAGGTTCTGGGGATTAGGAGGTGGACATCTTTGGAGGGCCATTATTCTATCGCGGTGTATTTTGCATATTGTTGATTAATGAACATAAATTATTTTGGCACGAAAAAAAAGTGAAAGGAAGGCCCAGATGGACGTCACCTTCCTGTTCACCCCTGAAACTCTTGCTGGCATCCGCTACCAGCTCTTGAAGCGACCCTGCCACTTTGCGCCAAGGACAGCAGAGGGAGCAACTCGTGGCAAGATGGCCCAAGGGAGCCCCAGAGGCAAGGCCCCCCCAGGTGAATGGCTCCCCCTTTTGTCTGTCTGCGGTTCCTGCAGCCCGCACACGTCTTGGAGGCAAAACCCGGGGTGCCTGACACGCGATTTCCGTTCCGGCAGATGTGGGCGAGCGCACGATGGTGGTGTTCAACCGACTCGGTGCCTCTTAAGCGCGCCGCGTCTATACCGCGGTGTCGCTTCGCACCCCCTTGGCGTGCAACTAGCCCGCCCTGCCCACGGTGCCCAACCGGCCGGGTGGGGGCCCCTCGTGATCCCGCCGCGCCCCCGCTTTCCACACGAGCTCTCGGCCGCCGCCGCGTTTCTGCTTTCTCCGAGACCCCGCACCCCGAATCCCTGCGCTGCGACTCTCCTGTTTGCTTTTCCTCCCAACGCAAATACTGCCGCGTTTTCAAACCTCCGCCCCTCGCCGACCCCTGATTTTGAGCCAGGTCCGGCTGGGAGAGTCAGGGCGGATTCCGCCGACTCCGCCCCGGTGTCAGCGCTCCCGTGTCCCTCCCCGCCCTCCCCCACCCCAATCTCGCGGGGTTCGTGGGGCGTCCCGCCCGCCCGTCTGGGCCCCGCTGTTCTCCTTTCTTCCCCCAGCAGCCCGACGTCTGCGGCGACCGCGGAGGGACGGGATCCAGGCGGCCCGGGTGCCCGATGGCCTAGCGAGCTGGTGGCCACCACTCGCGGCCTTTAAAATGCACTCTCTTGGCTGGGGGTTATGGTTGATATCAGATCTCCCGGGGCCTCTGGGGTGCATCTGGCCCAAACAGCTTGCGTTAGTGTCAGGGGTCACCCTTTTCCGGGGCCACAGCCCCTAG
>NW_011888971.1:1826307-1832669 GCF_000151845.1 Pteropus vampyrus | reverse complement strand
TGATCTTCTGTGTCTGGCTTCTTTCACTTAGCATAATGTTTTCACGGTTCATCTATGTCGTAGCGTATATCGATACTTCATTCCTTTTTATCATCAAATAATTTTCCATTATAAGGATATAGCGCATTTTGTTTATTCTTTACTTGATAGCCATTTGAGTTGTTTCTACATTTTGGCTATTGTGAATAATGCCGCTCTGAGCATTCGTGTATAAGTTTGTGTGTGGACATAACGTTTTCAGTTGTCTTGGCTGTACACGTGGGAGTCAGATGGTCACCAGGAGCCTAACATTTTAAGAAACCACCTAAGACATAATTTTAGATATTTTGTGGCTAGATCTGTAATAGCACTGGATAAATGACCTCCCAGGTGTTGACACAGAAGCTTCTATACAGAAAGGCTGCTCTGTGGAGATCTACGAGAGGAATTGCTCAGTATATTGAGATGAATAAGACAGCGCTCAGGGGGTGCTGGATCAAATGAGCATATCCTCCTCCCAGTGAGAAGGGAGACAGGCACCCGGACTCCCAGGGGCTTAATGCAGAGAGCAGAAATCCACAGAAACACCCAGTGGTGGCTGGTTGGGGTGGGGGCTCTGGCGAGGTTCTGGGGAAGAGCGCAGCTTTACAGCTGAAATAATATTTGCCTCCACCTCCAAAAAGACTTTGCAGCAGGGAGTGGGGAACAGCGTGGGGTTAAGCCTAGCTGTGGGAAAGTGCTTGGTGTACTTGGCAATGGTGAAAGGAGGGTGAGAGTCGAGGAGACAGGCCCAGGAGGGTAAACTGAGGCTTGACTTTAGTGCCAAGGAGTTTGAACTTGAACCTACAAGCACTTTCTTCCCAGAGAATTCTTGGAATTAGCCCAAATTGCAGACGTGGTCAGATGTCTGCATGGCCCTGGTTCTCATCTGAGTGTCCCTCCTTATTGCCCGAGTGTGGCAGGTTTGGCAGCCTGTGGCGGCAGAAGGCCAAGCCTGAGCTGCATGCACGAGGGTTATTATCCTGGCCTTTCTCTGTGCCTTCTGCTCCAGGGACCTACCAGCATGCCAGCTCTAGTTTGCATTTCTGTTCAGGTTTGCCCACATCCTCTTGGAAATTGGATCCTTTAATTCTATAACATTTTGAAATGTTTAGACATCAGAAAACCCGAGGGAGTTGACATACAATTAGATAATAATAGTGCATTTTAAAATAGCTAACAGATTCCACATTACTTTTCTCTTGCTCGAGGGTTAAAATCCCCATAAAAACCACAGGGTCAGATTTCTCTGACTCACCTATAAATGGTTTCTGATAGTTTTAAAATAAAGATTAATTACATCAAAGCTGAAATGAATGTGAGCTTCTGATCCAAAATATATTGTTAGCGTAATCTTATTCCCTTTATGGTTTTAGAGCCAAGAGCTAATTTAATTAATGTTTAGATGAGCATTAATAATAGTGTGGTGCATTGTGACCGTCATGGCCCCCCAGCGAATGGTGTCCTTCTGTCCTTGCTCCTTTGCAAGGTGACTTTGCCGCTCCTCCTTAAATCAAGAGGTGTGACTGATTTCTTCACTCCGTGACTCTGGGCTTGCTTTGACCCATAGAATGCAGCAGGAGTGCCATTGTGCGACTCTGAGACGAGCCTTAAGAGATATTGTAAATTTCATTCTCAATTTCTTGGAATCCCCAGGGACCGCGTGCAGAGATAAGCTCAGTGGTTAGTCCAAGGCCCCAGACCTGTGAATAGGGCCAACTTAGAACTTTCACGGTCAGCATTTCCACCAGCCCTCTGAACCCGGGGGAGACCCGCAGAAACTTGAGGAATCGATACATTGTTGCTTTAAGCCACGAAATTTTAGGGACGTTTGTTACGCAGCAATAGATACCTAACACGAATAATACGCTAAATAGTAACAGAATGGAGTCTTTTTCTATAAAAACAAACCATCTCTAAAACTGAATGAGACATTTCCTCATTTTTCAGAGCAGTTAAGAGATTTTCACCTTTGAAATAAAGAAACAGAGTTGTTCGAGAAAGTCTGTGAATCTAGATTTAAATGTCAAAACATAATAACGTTTACTGTCGGGTCCTCTTTCTACCCTACTGCGTGACAAGGTCCGGAGATGGGGACAGAGGCTTCAAGGAATGCATCGTCAAGAATGAGGACGTGGCATGTGTTTAGGGATAATTGGTTTCTTAGAAATGATCCTATTAATAGGGGGAATTTGGGTAGCACAAATTCTAGTAAGTGTAAACGCTATACAAATGGATTTCCTCAAAATTGGCTCTGAGGAAAACATAGTAAATTCCCCGCGTATGGAATCAGCTCTGGTCACCCTGACGTGTCCAGAATGCATAAACCCTTTATTTGAACAATTATTAAGGGAAATTCCTTTTGATGCGCCTCTTAAAGATATTATGAATAAATTATAACAAGCTGAATTACTAGAACCAGTTTATACTCCTGTTCCCACGCAGTTAGTAGAAAAATTAGTAAAGGATAAGAAATTTACTCATAAGCCTGTGCCTACTATAGAAGGGCCTCCTTTTGTGGCCTAGTGGATAAATAGAAAACTCTGGTATCCACCTAGGGGGGCTAATAGTATGAAAAGATTACCTGATCTTCCTTTGCCTTATACAGAAGCTTATAATAAAGATAGTATACATATAGTGAATAAAGATGGAATTCATGTGCCTTATAGTAGTTTAAGTTTCATAGAAAGGCTGGCTAGGTCAGGATCTCCTTGGTGCTTAAAAACAAAGGAACAGAAACTTAGCTTATGAAAGCAGCTTTGTAAAACTGATTTTTATAAATATTTTCCTCATTACTGCACCTAGGAAACTTTTGAACAGCTATGAGAAAGGTTCAGCTTGAACTTTAGATATAGCATAAATCAAATAGCATTTAAAAGATTTCTTCAGGCAGAAAGAAGAACAATGTCTGCCCACAAGCCAATGCTTGCTGTTATGAATACATCTATCTATCACCTTTACTTAAGTCAAACTGTATCTTACGTAATAGATATAAGAATTAAAAGTTTAGATTGATCCTTCAGGTAGTTCTGTTCTAATGATTGAGAGAAAAATGTACTAGTTAATCATGAACATTAAGAATAATATACTCTATAAGATTTTTCTGCTTCGCCTAACCACAGAAATTTAACTCCCTGCTACCTTAACTACAAAGTATAATCAAATGCCAAATAAAAAGTATAAAAGTTGTACTCAATCACAATAAAACAGAACAGTGTCACACCGCCTCTGAGTTGTGTAGTCAACTGTCTCCCGCGCCGACGCCTTGCCCGCCTTCGGGGCCCCCTGGATCCTGTCGTGGCTGGAGCGCGGCAGTTTACCAATTAAAAAAAACTGAGGCGTTTTATTATTCAGACTAAGAGCTAGTTAGGGAGAAAGAAAATTGATAAACGGGTTCATTGATTGCTTCTCATTTTGTCCCTTACTGGCGTTTTGCTTGATTCTAACTGGAAGGAGTTTGACCCTGTCTTCCTGTGCACTTGATTTTGAATCAGCAAAATTGAAAGACTAATATTTCTTTCACAGCCGCTCTGGCCGCATAGGTATACGCTGTGCACTCACCCTGACATCACAAGCTTTCTTGCAGGAATTTAAATGAAAACTTATCTCCCAATGTCAGATTTCAGGAAGGACCTCTTTGCTCTTTTATTGAAAAAGAAACATGTGACTGGGCAACACTCCTTTCATGGATTCTCTTGAAATTAAGGCATTTGATAACAATTTATTTCTCTGTCAGAAAACTGGGCAACAAACACTAGAGAAAAAGCATGAGTTATGTGCAGTTACTGTTTAGACTTCTTTGATACTCGTCTCTTTATACATTTTAAATTATTTTAAATTTACATGCTGTTAATTTGGGTGCACAGTTCTGTGTATTTTAACGTGTATGTATGTATGTGTATCCACCAACACAAGCAGGGCCAAAAACGTTCCCCCCACCCCAAAAACTCCCTCATGTGCCTTTTGTTGTCAAACACTCTCGAACCTTCAGGCCCTGGCACCCACTGTTCTTTCTCTCTTCCTAGTTTTGCCTTTCCAGAAGGTCATATAAATGCAATCATGTAGGTTGTAACTTTATAAGACTGATTTCTTTCGTGTATCCATCTATGTTTCTGGGTGTATAACTAATTTGTTCCTTTTTATATCTGAGTAGTATTCCATTGTATAAATGTATCACCATTTGTTTATCCACTCACTCACTGAAAGATGCTTAGGTTGCTTCTAGTTTGGGGAAGTTACGAATAGAGTTCCTATAAACGTCTCTTCATTTTAATTCATAAAACTGTAATGCTGTTTATTTCAAAACTACTTTATCAGCAGAAATATTAAGCTTTCGATACTTGATATCGATTGAAAGCATTTATTCTAGTAGCTTTGGGGGGCTTAATGAGCATTTCCTTTGCATTATCATTTTCATCAGATAAATATCTTTTACAAAGTAACTACTGTGACTTTATATGACCCCACAAACCATGACAACTCAAGACAAGGTAAAATCAAATCCATGTAATAGATGCAAATACAGTAAAGCAGTGGTTTAGAGCAGGGAAATTTTACACATGATCTGAAGATGGAGAGATGAAAATAAAATTTTGTTTTAATTTGATGCATTTTGGTTTGACATCAGAAAGTACTCAACATGTTGGCGACTAGAGATGAACAAGAAATGGCATGAACTTGTCGATATGTTTTTGGCATCCTCGGGGGTAATTTTGGGTACAGAAAGAACTGTCAGATGTTTATTTTGGCTTTACATTTGAATTTTCAATATATGAAAGTTACAAATACTAAATCTTTTATCTTCTTATTAAAGTTGAGGTTAAAGATCTCGTTTTTCTTATACATCTAGCAACTCTATGGCATCATCTTTGGATAAAACTTGATCCCATTTACTAACTTAGTTAATTAACCATCTTCAAATCTTTTTTACTGTATTTTTAAGTGGAAGATAACTGATTTCCCTTCAAAGTATTTTCATTGTCTGAATTAACACAGCAACAAAAAATTCCTGAATGTTAAGTAATTAAGGGAATCTGATAAATTTACAAAAGAAGCAAAATTTAAGTTCTCTTAGTCATCTCTACATGGTGAATAAGCTTAGTAAGACTTTATCCTTGAATCACAAGTCTAAATTAGTATTTAGTTGCACATTTTAAATTGCTGTTACACAGCTGAACGTCCAATAGGTCAAATTCTCTCTCTGTCTTTTTTTTTTTAGGTCAAATTCTCTTAACTCTTCCGAGAACATAAAATATCAAATATGTACATATCTCACTTAATAAATTTCATATTAATAATATGGTTTTGATTCTCATGAAGTTTTTGATATTTAATTCTAAATTATAAATCTTTCCTAAGAGATATTTATCTACAGGTGGAGATAGCTACCATGCCAGTTAACTGAGGTTACTCAGGCCAGGGGTTCCAGGTGTGCCCACCAGCCCCCGATAGACACACGGACCACCAGAAATCAGTGAGTTATAGGAAATGCACTCTTTATTCAGCCAACTGGGTCTGCCAGGGGTACGCAGACCCCAAATTAAGCAGCCCTGAAAGGTAGAGGTACAGGGTTTTTAAGCCCTAAATCCCATTCCTCGTTCTTCTTAACACAAAAGTCTATTTTTCTTCTATGTACTAACTGCCAACCCACAGGTAGGTTGTGCAAGTGGGGGTACAGAAGCAGGAAGCTTATTGTTAGAATGTTATGTTCCCTTGGGTGATAACCTATGTTCCCATGGTCGATAGCCAAGCAATAATTTTCCAGCCAGCACATTCCCCACTGGCCGTAGCAGAAAATCAAATCCTTGATTCTTCATGCGGAATTTGCTCATAGCCTCTATTTCGTAATACTAAAATTTAATAGAATCAATTCTCTTCCTTATATATGCAAACAAGAAATTGAGGAAACATGGGCCAAAAGTTAACAAGAGGAGGAGGATTAAAGGTTCAGCTACAGCAGATAGGAGGGTTGTTAGCCATGGTGACCAACTGAACATCCTATGAAACCAGTTATTTGATTCTAGTCTTTGTTTTTCCCTGGCATCTAAATTTCTCTGTACTAGTCGTAAACTTTCTCTAATTATTCCAGAGTTATTGGCATAGAAGCCACAGGTTTCACCTAGAGCCATACATAATCTGTCTTATTCTAAGAATAATAAATCTAAATCTCTTTTATTTTGGAGGACTACTTCTGCTAGTGATTCGACTTGAAGTTCTAGCCTGCTGAGGTCAGTTAAGTTTAGGGGAGTTCCTATCCTGACATAGTAATGGGGTTTTGGGTTTAGGGACAATCAGCAATCTTGTCCTATGCCTGGGGTGGTCTTATTTAAGACCTTGTGTATTGT
>NW_011888971.1:1820523-1826257 GCF_000151845.1 Pteropus vampyrus | reverse complement strand
CAGCAATCTTGTCCTATGCCTGGGGTGGTCTTATTTAAGACCTTGTGTATTGTTGTTAGCAAAGTTATTAAGGCTCCTTCCGGTTTTGGTTGTGGCTGGTCAAATGCCTGGGCTAAAGAGATAAAAAGGAAGAAACAAAGGGTTATACTTATGTATGCTTGAGTCTCAGTCTGAAGGGCTCGTCTTCCTGAGCTGTCCACTCTCGTGCTGCCTTCACGTGTGAGTGATGAATCCATGATGGGACGCCGTCTACTTTAACTGCAGTGGGCATCGTCAGGTAGACAGTGAAGGGTCCCTTCCATTTGGGTTCTAGTCCCTTGGAAGTGAACTTCCGGATCCACACAGAGTCCCCAGGCTGAAACTGATGGGGAAGTCTGTCCCCTGGGGCTGAGTGGGCAGCACAAACCCCAGACCAAATCTCCTTCTGTACACTTTGAAGGGCCTGTAAAGACTTAAGTAAGACAAGGTTACGTAGTTCTACCTTTTTCTCATCTTCTATTCTAGGTACTAAAGGTGGGGGTTTTCCAAAGAAAATTTCAAATGGGGTGAATCCACTAATATATAGCATACACCTGGCTTGGAGAAGAGCAAGGGGGAGAAGTTCTACCCAGGTCCCACCAGTTTCTAATCCTAATCTGACTAATGTGTTTTTTAGGGTCTGATTCATTCGCTCTACTTGGCCTGAACTTTGGAGCCGGTAGGCGCAGTGGCGTTTCCATCACGAATTGAGGTAGCTAGCCAATTGCTGTGATACCTTTGCTACGAAGGCTGGCCCGTCATCCGACCCTAAAGTTCCAGGGATACCAAATCGAGGGAGGATTTCTTGTAGTGGTTTCTTAGGAACTACTAAGGCAGTCTCTTTCCTGGTAGGGAAGGCCTCTCTCCATCCTGAAAAGGTGTCTATAAAAACAAGTAAATATTTGTAGCCCCCCACAGTCGAGATTGCCTCAGTAAAATCTACTTCCCAGTGGTCCCCTAGATAAGTTCCTCTTTCCCTATGCACAGGTTCTTCTATCTTCCCCTTCTTTGGATTAACTTGGGCACAAGCCAGGCATCGTGAGGCCATCTCCTCTGCAGTTCTTCTCCCTTCTAACAAGTGAAAGTAGGGGTCTAAAGCTTGGAGCATCTTAGTTCACCCTAGGTGTGTGGTCTGGTGTAGTTGGTGGAGGAGAGTCCTTCCAAGGGCTGCGAGAGCCCGATTTTTCCATCTGGGGTCGTCCACCACCCCTGTTGGTTCCTACTGGCTCCCTTATCTTGAAAATATATGTTCTCTTCCACTGTATAGATCGGAGATCGAGGCAGTTCTGGGTAAGGGACAACAGTCAGTAGATATGGTGGGGGACCCACTGGCCGTGTGGCCGCTGTTCTTGTCTCTGCATTGGCTGGTCAGTTTCCCTCAGCCTCGGGACCATTCCCTTTTTGATGCCCTTTACAAAGGACAATAGCAAGAGCCTTAGGCATCTATATGGCTTCAAGTAAGGCTAAGATCTCTCCCTTGTTCTTGATGTCTTTCCCAGCTGGAGTCAGAAGCCCTCTTTCCTTGTAGATGGCTCCGTGTACATGTGCAGTGGCAAAGGCGTATCAGCTGTCAGTGTATATTGTGACTGCTTTATCCTTTCCCCATCTTAGTGCCTCTGTGAGGGTGATGAGTTCTGCCTTTTGAGCAGAAGTCCTGTGAGGAAGAGCTTGTGACCGGATGGTGCCAGTTAGAGTTACGACCACTGCCCCAGCATATCTCCTTCCTTCCTGCATGAAGCTCCTCCCGTTCGTGAACGGAACTTCATCGGCCTCAGGCAGAGAGGAGTCTTTGAGGTCTGGCCGTGAGGAACACATAGTGTCAGTGAAATCTGTGCAGTCATGAATGGGGGTCTCGTGGTCTGGGTCTGGCAACGGATTGGCTGGGTTGATGACAGGAGCTTTGGATTTTAGGCATACGTTTGGGGTCATCCGGTGGCACTCTGTTGTTGAACACCTTCTGGGCTATCTCAGCAAGCTGGGACAGGTTCATCCCTGCAAAATCTTCTAATTTTTTGTAATTTATGCCGGATATCAGGGGCTGCCTGAGTAGCAAAGGCTATATTAATTGCCTGCTGGTTCTCAGGGGCCTAAGGACCAATGCGGGGGGCAGGGGAAGGGGGGTACGCCTCATTCAAGAAACGCTCCAGGGGATTCCTGAGGTCCCTGTATAACTTCAGTTACCTTAGAGAAGTTAGTTGGCTGACGAGCAGCCATCCTAATTCCCCCAATTAGAATCTGGTGGCACCGATCTAATGCTGTTCCCCCTGCCCGAGAATCGTGTCCCCCGTCTGGGCGGGTGGAGGGAAATTCCTCCTCGATCTGTTCCCCTGCTTCCTCAGCTCTCCTCCCTCCCGCAGCTGTCTTTTGTGTTTCAGTCCGAATGCATCCGCGTTCTTCCTCGGTGAAGGGGGTAATTAAAAGCTGTTGGCAATCATCCCAGGTGAGGCGGTGAGTCTGAAACACTTTCTAAGAGTCCTATTAATGCCTGGGGTTTCTCAGAGAAAGGCAGATTCTGTGCCTTCCAGTTGTACAGGTCACTAGTCAAGAAAGGCACATAAACCATAAAGATGCTCCTGGGGTAGTGCTTCTCGCAAGGGGAGGATGGCCGGGGTGGTGGTATCGGCTGGCGCCCCTCCCGGAGCGGGGGCAGGAGGCCCATAGGGGTTACCTGCCCGCGTCTGAGGAAGTGAGGCGGTGCTATTTGGCTTTGTTGTCCTGGATTATAGGGTGGGGGAAAGTCACTGTCCTCTGGTGGAGATTGGAGAACTGAGGGACTGGGCTGTCTTGGAGATTCAGTTGCTGCGTGTTTTGGGGTGTTCACAACTAAGACTTGCGCCCCTAGAAAAAGGGCATACCGGCAGAGCCAAGGAGAGGGTGTCTGAACAAGGTTTAACCATTGATTGATGTAGGAAAACTGATCGAGATGTCCCGGGTCTCCGATGACAATCTTCCAAACATTCCTCACTAAACCCCCGTCAAAAAAAACCCTCCCGGGACCAGTTTACATCAAAAGACAGCCACTTAACGTCACACAATGTCCTTAATCTGCCTGGAGAAAACTTTATGCCATAGTCAGCTCCCTCTACAAACCCTTCTTTGAAATGTCGCAGGAGACAACCCAAGGGTGTCTTTTGTGAACTCGGGCTTCCCCCCATCACTTCCACAGAAAACACAAAACAGACACTCAGACAAGAACAATTACTGGGGTGTAGGTGGACCCAGAGAAGTCCACCACCTACGACCTAGACAAGACCAAAGACAATAGACAGAACCTGAAAACAGGGCACAGGAGGCGGCGTCCCGCGGCCTGGCCACGATCCAGGAGATATGACTGCGTCCAGTCTCTCCACGGACCTCCGATGACCGGTCAACAGAAACAGGAACAGAAAGGTACCTTTTATCCAGACATCGAGGCCTCAGAGATTCCCGCCGGGACCGGGAACAAAGAGCGTGTCCTAAAGGTTGCGTCCTTGACGATTGTACTGACCCCGTCACGGCATTCAAGGGCCCTGGAACATCTCAGGTTGGCCACCCCTTTGAATCCGTAACGGGGACAGCAATTGCCTCAGAGGTCGGTCCGGTCTTAGATCCCAGGGCCACTCCCTGAGATCTCGCTGGGGCCTCCAAATGTTGTGGCCGCCAGCCCCCGATAGACACACGGACCACCAGAAATCAGTGAGTTATAGGAAACATACTCTTCATTCAGCCAGCTGGGTCTGCCAGGGGTATGCAGACCCCAAATTAAGCAGCCCTGAAATGTAGAGGTACAGGGTTTTTAAGCCCTAAACCCCATTCCTCATTCTGTCTGAACACAAAAGTCTATTTTTCTTCTATTTACTAACTGTCAACCCCTAGGTCGGTTGTGCAAGCGGGGGGTACAGAAGCAGGAAGCTTATTGTTAGAATGTTATGTTCCCATGGGCGATGGCCAAGCTGTAATTTTCCAGCCAGCACCAGGCGAACCTGAGTCCTGATGAGGACAAGACCTTGAGTGCATCTCTCAGTGCCTGACAGTCACGCACGCACAGCCCTTTCTACGATTGTTGTATCAATGACTCCATGACCTCAGGAAGGTATGTGTCGCCAGTCTCCAGTTGCACGTATTGCTAATTCGAACACTGTATCTTATGCTCCAGTTGCACGTGTTGCTCATTCGAACACTGTTTACCTTAACGCGGATCCTAAAACATGTAAACGCCTGTTCCTTTTCACACGAAAGAATCTTAAACTTGGAATCTTGCTTTCTCTTACCTTTTCAGACCGCATGCAACTTTCATGGGTGTTTGAAATACCCATGAATCCTCCGGTTGAATTCCGGGTATCATACAGGTACCAATTTATGGGGTCATTCCACTAGCATGCTGAGAAGCCTGCATGAGGTATGAGGTCCATGTCCCAAAACTCAGGCCTTGTATATGTGACCTTACTTGAAAAATAAAAATCTTTCGTAGATGTAATGAAGTTAAGGATCTTGGGATGAGATCTTCTTGGATACTCTGGGTGAGCCCTAAATCCAACAAACGTCTTTGAGAGGGACGGACAGCAGAGGAGATGCAGACACAGAGGAGGCCGTGCGAAGACAGAGGCAGAGACTAAGGAGCTGTGCGGCCACAAGCCAAGGAGTAGTCACAGCCTCCAGGAGCTGGAAGACACAAGGACGGATTCTTCTCTAGTGTCCTCAGAGGGAATGGCCCCGCCAGGACTGGGAGAGAATACAGTTCTGTTATTTTAAGCCAGCACATTTGTGGTATTTGCAGTGGCAGCCCCAGGAAACGAATGCAGGTATGCCCAGGGATGCTCCTGGGTGAGAGATAGGTTTAGGCATGTGTATGAAGACTTTTAAGTTGCAAGTATGGAAACGCAGTGACACTATCTTACGCATAAAATGGGCACTTGTTGGAAAGGTGAAGTTTACTAGTACTGAAGGTCAGGAAAGAATCTGGGCCTCGGAAGGGGATGGGATGGGAACCAGGACCTCGAAGGCTGGCAGGACCTTCTCTGTTTATCTCTGCGTCTGCTTCATTTTTCTTTTTCTCACTTTAGACCTGCTTCCCTAGAGAATATGGCTACTCCACAGCTCTTGATTTTACGTATTACTATTCCAGCCACACAGAACAACTGCCTAGATTTCACTCGCTCTCAAACCAAAGCCTTGATCGGGTCAGGAGCCCTGGTTTGGTCTACGATGGCCCTCGGGGCAGGGTCTTGCAATCTAAACATGGCTGCAAGTGCTTACGTCTGTGCATCAGGAGGCTGATTTTCTGAGAAAAGCAGGTGCTGAACAATGTCTACTTGTTCAATGTCGGTCGCGGTCTTGTTTGGCTGTGTTGTGTAACAGTTAGTGAGTGCCACTCCAAAAATCCTGCATTCCCAGGAGAAGCTTTTCCTGTGGTGGCGGCAGAAGCACAGGAGGGCAGGCCCAGATGCAAACATGCTTCACGAAGCCTTTAGCTGCATCGTGTGTGCTAACATCCCATTGGCCAAAGCAAGTCACAGGTCCGAGCCCAGCATCAGTAGAGCAGGGAAGTACACGTCCTCTTCTTACGGAGGTCGAGTGGGTGGAAGAGAACTTTTTGAACAATAATCTACCACGTGGTAGCAAATTTTTAGCAATCGAACCAAGTAGTCACACTTAACACCACTCAGTGCAGGACATCTAACATGAAGCACCTCCTGATATATGAGAACACGAAGTCCCTAACACAAGCTGCAGAGCC
>NW_011888971.1:1816955-1820473 GCF_000151845.1 Pteropus vampyrus | reverse complement strand
CTCTCAAACCAAAGCCTTGATCGGGTCAGGAGCCCTGGTTTGGTCTACGATGGCCCTCGGGGCAGGGTCTTGCAATCTAAACATGGCTGCAAGTGCTTACGTCTGTGCATCAGGAGGCTGATTTTCTGAGAAAAGCGGGTGCTGAACAATGTCTACTTGTTCAATGTCGGTCGCGGTCTTGTTTGGCTGTGTTGTGTAACAGTTAGTGAGTGCCACTCCAAAAATCCTGCATTCCCAGGAGAAGCTTTTCCTGTGGTGGCGGCAGAAGCACAGGAGGGCAGGCCCAGATGCAAACATGCTTCATGAAGCCTTTAGCTGCATCGTGTGTGCTAACATCCCATTGGCCAAAGCAAGTCACAGGTCCGAGCCCAGCATCAGTAGAGCAGGGAAGTACACGTCCTCTTCTTACGGAGGTCGAGTGGGTGGAAGAGAACTTTTTGAACAATAATCTACCACGTGGTAGCAAATTTTTAGCAATCGAACCAAGTAGTCACACTTAACACCACTCAGTGCAGGACATCTAACATGAAGCACCTCCTGATATATGAGAACACGAAGTCCCTAACACAAGCTGCAGAGCCACTTGCCAAAACGTTTAACTGGGCCCTCATTAAGCCTCTAAACGTAACTTCCTGTTCCAGGAAATACAAGGGATAGGAGAGGAATAAGTTAAATGGACACTATATCAGTTATCTGTTACTGAGTAACAAAAGGCCCCGAAAGTTAGTTACTTGACAGTGAACAGTATCTCAGACGGTGGTCCAAGGGAAAACAAGGACAAGGGCACAATGCCTCGTATGGCCTCATCTCAGAAGGCACAGCTGGCACTTTGGGCGCACACTGTTTATTAAAAATGAGTCACTAAGCACAGCCCGCACGCAAGAGGAAGCTCTGGCTTTTGAATAGGGAGAATCAAAGAATTTGTGGACATAATTTTAATATCACCACCGGGGCGATTTTAAATTAAAAGAGATAAATAAACCAAGAGCAATTTGGATCCTGGATTTAAAAAAAAAAATCCATAAAAGTCATTTTGGGGACAATTGGGGAAACCTGACTATAAATATTAGATGAATTAGGGAATTATTGATGATTTTCATAGGTGTGATTGTGGTGATGTGGAGGAAGCTCCTTCTCCTTAGAGGATGAAGGGAGAAGTAATTAGCAGTGACGTGTCATGATGTTTGCAACTTATTTTCAAATAGGTCAGGAAAAAAAAGAGATAAAGTAAATGAGGCAAAATATTAACACTTGAACCTCAGTGGGGAGTATAAATGCGTTCATTGCACTAATTCTTAACTTTGTCATACTTTCAAATTTAAAAGTAGATAAGTATATTAGGATAATTTGGGGTCCAATTCAGGGAAAAATTCTCAAATTCAAGGCTGAGGAATTGGGTCGTCCTCCTTGGTTTGCCCATAAGGAAAATGAGAACCTAGACTTCAAAGTAAATGCTCTTCTTTTATTTCATATTCCCGTGTCACATGTGCTTCACAGAACTCTCCTCTCGAAGGAGACGCAGGCAGTGCACGCACATACCTGGTGCGTCTGTGGGACGCCCTCTGCTGAACCAGGAAACAGCCACGTCGAAGACGTTTAGACCCAGGGGGGAAGCGGAACGAATCAGAAACTGGTGTCGAGAAGAAAAGCCAATGCACTGTACAGAAAGCACAACTTCCAGGACCAGCCGTGAAAGTCTGAGGAGAAAGATGGGCGAGCTATGTACCATAGAGGAGGGGACCGAGAGCCCCTCAAATGTCCTGCCCAGGTATCACGGGAACCACCAGGTGCCGGCAGACTCCTGGAGGAACAGCGGGCAAGAACTGTGTCTGAGGTCAGCCACAGAAGGAAGACCCCAGGATTATGCCTTCAAAAGCAAGCCCACACCCCTGCCTGAGAGTACCCGAGGGAATCCTATGTGTTAGACTTCGAGGTTGATGATAAAATGAATAAATTAGCAAAACATTATTTCAATATCTCATAACGATTTAATAAATCTTATTGACACAAAACCGTCATTCATTTAATAACATGTGGAATTCGTTTCAGCCACTAGATATTAATTTTAAAATCACATTGGATTGAAATAAGCAGATAAGGTCCAGATGTGGGACTTTCTATAGGATAATGACACAATGGGAAAACTATTCTAGAGAGCATTAAGAAAAAAGAGAATCTCAAAACTTGGAAATAGAAACTGATGACTTAATGCCCTGTCCTGTCAACATCATGCTGGGGCACTTCCTAACACTCTGGGGCAATGCCCCTCTATTTCAGACTGTTTAAGATTAATTATTATATTTTATAATTCTCTGAGGGAACATGATTACATATACAGAATTGATAGTGATACAAACGATTCTTATCTGATAGCAGTTGATATCGATTTTGTCTGGTAGAGATGTAAATGATTTCCGCCAGCAAAAATCAAGATTCCGATTATCAGTTTCATTGCCTTGGAGATTATTAACCAGTTTTTTTAAACTTTAACTTAGCAGTTATTTTCCAATGCCTATATGTACTCAAGGTTTCTTTTTAACCAACTTAGCTATCCTGGCTGCTTCCTCCTTTAGTGAGTTAATGAAATATTTGCTACCTAGTTTCTTTATGTTTGTGGGAGACTCAAGTTTTACCTTTTTAAAAATTCTCCTTTGGACAGAGACTTGAAAAACATAACATTAAATGCGGTAGGTGGACCTTATTTGGATCTCGTCCTCCAACCAATCGGTTGTAAAGACATTTTTGGGGAGATGGAGAACATTTGTCAGATGATCTAAGTATTAGATGCTATCGAGAAATAATTGTTAATTTTGTTAGATGTGAAGATGGCACTGTGGTACGTAGGACAATTATATACCTATGTTTACCCAGTCTTGTGTAACAAATTACTCCAAATCACTGTAGTATTTTACATATAGGCTTTATTATTATTTAGGTATGGCAAGTTCAACAGATCAGGAGATGACTACCATTGAAGAGACTGCTCTACTCACACATCCCAAGCAAAAGGGGCGTGCCATGCCACAGGTGGGCCACATAGGAAGCCCGAGCCAGTCCAGATGCAGAGAGAGTAAGGGGAGGTCGATAGCTTACTGGTTCAAGAATCTTGTAGAAACCAGCTACTTACTTTTCTACATGGACTCTGACCTGCCCTTGCCAGGAATCCCTGCCCTGCACGCAAGACTCTTCACCCCCTACAGCTGCATTCGAAGGCTGGGGGAGGGGTCAGCAACCAGCTCCATAAATGGTAAAAACGAACTGGAATAGGTTCTCGCTCAGGTATTATTTTGAGATGTTTTGAAACACACTAGCACTCTTTCTGATTCTGATTCAAAATTTCTTTGTTTTTTTTATAGCATCCCCCAAACCCCTGATTTTGATCCAGATTTTCTTTAGAGGAGCAGTTTCATGGAATACTTTTCCTGACCTTGCCTTCAAGGTAATGACGTTGCAGTGGAGCCAGCAGTTCGATTAAACTTTGCCTTTGCTCTGTTTGTTAATTCAGCTTGGGTTCATCT
>NW_011888971.1:1795167-1815483 GCF_000151845.1 Pteropus vampyrus | reverse complement strand
ATGTGGTCTCTTGAGGGTTAATACCCTAATCAAGGGGTATTACTCTGGCTCCTAAAGGTGTGTTAACCTGGATACACAAGAACAATGCGCAGGGGCTGCCTTCAAAGCGTTTACTGAAGAAGGTATAGGCCTTGGCGACCACCCACCAAGACCTGCCGGGTAGGCATTTATGATCAGATCACCGGTGAGGTTATTTTCCATAAAACCCCTTTTTATCGTCCACAGAAGGATCTAAATTCATAAGTTTCTCCCACTGGGGCCCTAAGGTTTTTGATCGAATCCTTAGGCGTCAGAACGTTGCTCTTCCTTTTCCTGCTGTTGCTTTTCCTAATCACATTTCTTCTTGTTTTCTTTCTTAAGCTTCTGTAGCTAATTGAATTGACTATGTGGACAAAAAAGAAGCCACATGCTAAACCCGACAAGCTGAGGGGAGGCCCCTCGGGCGGACCTTACAAACTCAGAGATGGTAAGCAACCACACAGGATGATCTGGACGTAAAAATCCCCAACTGAAAAGGGGCCCTGGCGGTTGTCGAATCCTAGGTCTGTAGCTTTCCCGACAAAGGTCAATCTTTACCTTAAGAGAGCCTCTCTATTACCTTTTCGAACCTAAAATAACATACTTTTGAAATGTCAGTGTGATTTTTTTCCCCCCAGACCCCTCAGGGGACTGCTGTTTGCAGAGCGCATTTGCAATGGAGCCCGCAGGAGACCACAGAGCTCGCCCCCCACATTCCAGCTCTACGGGCTGTAAAGTTAATTATTAACTCTTCTGTAAATGTAAAAAAAAGTATGTGTCTCCGTTTTGGTTTTATCCAATCCCACCCCCTTAAGCCATCACCAGCGGATTCCACGTAACCCTCCTCAGTCTCTTCCTTCCACTCTAATGTATAAAATAAGCTGCAAAATCGCCATTCTCCGGAGCATTTTCTCACTCCTTTGAGATTTTGTTTCCCCACAGTAGTCCTCGGTTTGGCTCAAAAACAAAAACAAAAACAAAAACAAAAACCTCTTAAGAATTCCCTACAGGTTCAGGTAGTGGCTTAGCTCCAAAGTTATCACAACCTTAGTCAAGTGACTGGGCAAAATATGGAGCGGGAGAAGGCAAGTATGAATACGTAATAATTTATTTTTAAGAATCATAGCCTGACTTTGATTTGCAACAAGGAAGTTGCAGGTCTTAGGAGCCAGGCGAGCCTGTCCACGTCCCAGGCGGGCTGTCCGAGCCTCCTTCCCTCCTTCCTTCTCACCGCTCCATCCCTCCCCTGCCCCTCCCATGTCCCTCCCTCCGTCCCTCCCTCCGTCCCTCCCACGGGCCCCCACCGTCCCCAAAGCTGAAAATCCCGCGCTGCCACTGGCCCGCTGGGATCCACCGCCCTCCGTCACCGCGTCCACTTCCGTCCCGGAGGGAGGCACGCCCGCGGCTGGCCCGTGACGGTCGCCCTGGGACGCTCCGGCCTCACTCCCTCGCAGGGTGGACAGCGGTCTGCAGGCGGCTGAGCAGGTAGGTGCGCCTCCCCTGTGCACAACTCCCGCGGGCGTCCGCACCAGGCCAGGGGCTGTGCCATGTGCACAGGGACCGAACCTGTCGAAGTCCACGTTTGAAACCCGACTTCCCAAAGCAGGACACTGTCCCTGGGGAAAGACACCCCCGCGCCGTGCCACCGCGGCGTAGCTTCCTGGACTGCTTAGCAGTACATGTTTTAAAACATAGTCGAAATCATAGTGTATATGAACTTGTGTTCGTTGTTTGTTTTTCGTTTTTTTGGTTTTCCTTTTTCTCATCTAACATTGTCAGAAGCCTTCCCTTCCTGCCTCTAAATACTCTGTCGCTGGTTTCCTGCAGTTAACATTTGGGTTGTATAGTTTTTACTGCTACTATAAAATGATGGGGGAAAATGAGTATATTTGCATCGAGTTTTGGCAGTATTTTTTTCCTCAGGATGGTTGTTAAGAGAGGAGGTTCTGGGTCCAGGAGTGTGACGTCCTGGATGCTGGGCAGATACTGCGAAGGGAGACTGCACAGCACACACGCACGGCCACACGCACAGCCAGGCAGAAGTGTCGCCTTGCTCCGGCCTTGCTGACATTGGGCACTGCCATTTAGGTTTCTTGCTGACGGAAAATGCCACCTGTTGTTTTGAAAGCCCATTTAAAATAAGGTGGTTAGACGTGAGCCCTGTGTGTATCTGGGGAAACCCTATCTAGGCCTGGAACAGCCCAAGAAAAGGTCAAAGGCAGCCATGTGTTTGGGCGAGTGTGTGCTCATCACGTCTGGCTTTCTTATTAATGCTGTCTGGACCACGTGCCCCGTGGAAAACACAAGTGTGGTGCTGAAAAGTAAGTAATAGGAGGAGTTGAATCATAGAATCATCTAGAGAGAAGTAGGGCCCTGCCTTCGGCTGCAAGATTGAAATCGATTGCCAGGCACATTCCTGCAATGTTTATCCAGTAAAAGGAAAATACCGAGCCTTTGCTGGTAGCCGCCCCTTATCCCTAAGCGCTGCTTTTGTTGTGATTGCGAACAGTTCCCGTTTCTAAATCTCTGAAGCTTCCAGAAATATATTCCCAGGCTTCTTTGCTTGTTACGCCAACCCTGTCTACGCCGATGCCCTTCGCTCCTCGAAATCCGTGTTCTCTGTTTCTGCCGAAAATCCTTCTTGCGTTGGAAAGTCTGACTTCCAAGTTATTCACATCTTTGGGGTGTGAAAGCAGGAAAACCACACTCGCTGGACCACACCTTGCCACCTGTTCCTCGCCTTTGTGATTTCCGGCGAGAAAAAGGGAACACTGTTCAGTTAGGCTAAAAGACCATTTCCAGGGAAAGGTACAAGCGTGACTCTCACACAGATATAAAAATGAGCATGTGTTGAAGATTCTGTTTTATTCATTACTGAGGGAACCAGGCAGATGTTACCACTGGTTCAAAAAAGAAGCGAAGAAGCACAGATTGATACGGAGCAAAGAGACACCTCCTGAGGGGAAGCGCGAGGCCCCTGCAGCCTCGTGGGATTTGCAGGTCAGCCACACAGAAGCCGTTCCCCATGGGTCTTGACTTGCAATTTCGTGGAGGTGCTTGCTGTGTGAAGCAGGGCTGGAGAACGTTCTAGGAAGAAAAGTATTCATTCGCGACTTGTTATAAGGAGCGGGCGGGCAGACCGTTTTTAGGACCCGCGTGACAGGTGTAGGGGGCCACTGCCCTGGGGTTCTGCGGTAGAGAGACGGAGCTCACCTCCAAGGACGAGAAGAGGAAGCGGGAACTTACAGAGTAGGGGTCAGCGGATGGAAAATTACTAAGAGGAGGCATCAGGGACAGGAATCCCGCTAAACCAACCTCACAGGATCTTGGCAGAAGACAAGCCAGGGCTATCAGACCTCACCTGGGGGATGGCAGAGAGCGTGAGACCGGATCAGGGATGGGGAGTGGGGGCATCGGCTAAACCGGCTTAGCGGGATTCTCACTAATACTAGCTGAGAGTCACGGGGGTTTGGTCAAGGACAGATACTCTGAGGGACCATGAAGGTCAGTCTGTAGGGGGTGGGCCTCCTGATCATTCGCACGTGTGTGGCATCTTGCGTGAAAGTTATGGGGGAGTCATGTGCGTTCGTCCGCATTTAACGTGACGTTGCCAAAAATCGTGCCCATCACGGCATCCTCGGCAGGAGCATGTCTTGACCGTCCCTGGTGTCACAAAGAGGACCCTGACTTCCAGAGGCTTCACCAGTGGACCAGTGGAGACCACGGATCTGATCTCAGGGTGGCCAGAATACGTGTCCAGGCCCTCCTGCCATGGCACTGAGAGGCCATTCTGGACACATTTCCCGAGGACCCCATCATGCACATCAGCCCACGGCCCCGCCTGCTTCTAAGAGGAAACCTTACCACTCACAGCAGATGGCCCTATAGTGTCACATAGAAGAAACCGTCCCAGTGGCAAAATCCATCGTCCACAGCCCACACTTCCGGGCTGTCTGATTCCAGCACTGTTCATTGTATCTGAGGTATTGTGCAGCTTTTTGAAAGTCGAGGGCAATTGACAGATTTGTCAGTTCTGTCCTGTCTGGTAGAGAATTAATTGGCTTCCTCCCACCGGTGGAAGAATCTGTCTGTCTCCACTTGCAATTCAGCTCGATATTCCTTTCCGCCACAACCATTTGTGTCTTTTTCTTTTTTCCTTCCAACCAGTTACATTTGTCTCATGCTTATCATACGAGTAAAAAAAAAAAAAAAAAAAAACCCTCAACCTGTTCACTTTTATGGCTGTGTGAGAGGGGCACGGTTTTACTTTTCTTCTGAAAATTATCTTCTAACCAATGTGTCATTTGGGGGAAAGGCGCCCCGGTCCTGAAAGGTTTATGTGCACAGAAGGCTATGTGGAGTGACATCGATGGAGCGTGCAGGGCGTGTCTCGTCCACAGCGGGGTATAGTCCACAGAAGCTATCTGCCCTGCTCGCTGTGGCCTTGGCCTGGGACACACAGGCTGCTGTGCCACGTGAAGGGTCTGGCAGGAGCCCAGCCCTCCACAGGCACACCTGGCCTCTCCTGGCTGCCACTCCTTCTGCAGGAGAGTAACCTTGTGGGGCCAGTAGGGAGAGTCGGTCTCCTGGCTGTAAACATTCCTTCTGGAAAGTGGATATCAACTGAAGTTAAGGTTAAAAGATTCGGATTCAAGGCTGTTTTGGAGCAGCTGGACGTTTGCATGGTCCCCACGTCCTCATGAGACGGGGCAGGGAAGAAATCCACCCCACGAATCAGTTCTCAGCGACAGTGCAGTGGGGTATAAACCTCACCGCTGATCCCATTGTGGTGTAGTCTTACTGATCACAGTTGTGTAGCGTAGCTTATGGAAACAAAACCATGAAAAAGAGTCAGGTTTTCTTTGACCAAATTAATTTGTCTCGCCTTAAAATTTAGTTATTTTATTTCTAGTTATGAACATTTAGAATGTTCTGGAAAGTACACGATAAAATATAGCAGCCACCCATATTCACTTGATCCAGATTTGAAAGAAATTAACATTGTGTCCTCTGTACTTCAAATCAAAACTCTTTTAGGAAATAGAATGCAACAAATACAATTAAAGTCAATCTCCATCCCTTCCCCGGGCCAGAAGCCACTGTCTAATGGTTCTGTGTTTTATCCCTTTGAGTTATACTTCTACTACTCTATATTTATTAAGAAAATATGTATTAGTTTTGGGCTTTTGTATTTACTTAGCATAGGAAAAGCTATATCTGATAGCATTTTGCTTTTGAGATTTATGAAATATATATATAGTTTGTTCATTGAACTGCTATGCGATATTCTTTTTACGAATTTGTTTCCCAGAGCTGCCAAAACCAATGACCACAAACTGGGTGACTGAAGACAAGAGAAATTTGTCCTCTCAGAGTATCGGAGGCCTGAGGTCTTCGATGAAGGTGTCTGCAGGGCCACCTTCCTCCCGAGGACTTTGAAGGAGAGTCCTCTCTTGCCTTGTCCTAGCGCGTCTGGTGGTGCCCGCAGCCGTTAGTTTTTCCTGATTTGTAACTGTCTCGTTCCAACCCCTGCCCGTCTTCACACAGCCTTCTCTCCTGTGTGCCTCTCTCTGTGTCCACATTCCCCTCATAGAAGGACGCCAGTCACTAGGTTGGCAGCCACCCTCGTCCAGGATGCCTCATCTTAAGACGATTAGCTCCGGGAAGACCCTGTTTCTGAATAAAGGCACAGTCACAGGTTCTGGGTGTTAGGACTTGAACTATCTTTTTTGGGGGACAGAATTCAAGCCACAAGGATGAACGAATCGGGGTAACCCACTCTCCTCCTGATTGCCAATGAAATTGCTTCCAATCGTTGCTACCAAGAATGGAACTTCCATTCCCACTGCAGATGTGCATGCAGGCACACGCACGAAGACGCACGCACACGCACACGCACACACACGCATGAGCGTGATTTCTCTAGGGAATGTACCAAGTGGCGGAGTTTCTCGGTTGCAGGGTGTCATCATCATTGCTGGACCCTGGCAGAGACCTTTCCAGAGTTCATATCAGTTAAACCCCACGTGGGCACCGTCTCTCGGTGTTAACAGACATTGCCAGCCTGCAAGATGTAAAATGGTATCTCATTGTCTTTCTTTGTATGATTTCCTTGGACACCAGGGACCTCGAGTAGCTTTTCATGTGTTTATGGACCGTTCACATGGTAAATCCATCGCCTTTTGTAAATCGCCTGTTCGTGTCTTTGGTGCATTTTTCTGCTGGGGCCGTCTTTTTCTTGATTGATGAGAACTCCCCATATATTTTATCTAGCTTTGAAATCTTCTGCTTTGAGCATAACATGTTCTCGTCTGTGTTGTCTCACTTTGTTTATGGAGCCGTTTACCTTATAGTTTTAAAACTTTTAATAAATATAGAAAAGTATTTTGTTGCGGAAAATCTCAAGCATATGTATAAATAGAGAGAGAAGCATGGAGGATGCTGGGGAGCTGGTCACCCCGTGCCCACAACGCTCATGTTCCCCTCCCATGGCCGCCAGCTGCCAGCCTGTTTGGAGGCAAATCCCGGGCATCTGGACACTTTTTCTGCCTGTTCCTCTTTGGGTTCAGCGTTCCCAGGTTCTCCCTTCCGATGGCACCTCGACTTTTAAAAATTCATTCTGAGAATCTGTCTCCAGTGGTGGATTTAATCTGTTTCTCTTTCTTTGGATCTATTTCAGCCACATTACTTCTTGCTTTGTAGTTGATCGGTTTTATTTATTTTTGTCTTCTCCGTTCCCGCTTTCTGCTTGTTTGCTCAAGCTTGTTAGGCCCTGCCTCATTTCCACCCCTGCTGTGACCGCGGTTCGTGTTTATCCGGAGCGCTTCCACACGTGCAGTGAGCTCCTCATCAGTGGGTAGTGTTTTTTTTTTTGGCTTGGACTGTGAAAGTCTTGCCATAAAGTAGATTTGCATCTGTTTCTGCCAGGTTCCCTTCCCGGGCTTCCTTACCATATTCCTAGTCCTGGTTGACCTTTTCCTTCCTTCCTTCCTTCCTTCCTTCCTTCCTTCCTTCCTTCCTTCCTTCCTTCCTTCCTTCCTTCTTCTTCCTTCTTGCTGTTGTTTATCTCCCCCATGAAATACGAACCTGCGAGGGCTCCAACATCGCGTGGGAAGGTCTCAGCTACAAATCCGTGTCATGGGGTCCCAAGGCCTCGCTGTCCTCCAAGAACCCTCAGGGCCGGCTGAGCTAGGGCTCAGGCCTTGGTCCTATGTGGGCCCACTCGGCACCCGCTTGCGCCATCCTGGCTTCAGTTTCTGCTCCGGGTCTGGCCCAGGCGTTGCTCCTTTTTTTCTGTGCGTTGTGCTGTCATTTTTGTTTTTATTTGTCTCCCGCATTCACGCTGGCGTTTCCAGCGTTTGCGATGGGACTGGAGTCTTGGCCCCAATCTGTGGCGTTGCCAAAACCAGAAGTCATCACTGATTTCTTGCACTAGGAGTAAAGTTAAAATGAATTTTTTTCCTGTAATCTTGATTTTAGTTACTTACTGTTTATAATTTCTGGATTTGCACCATTCAGAACATAAGGCATGTTTCTCTCTCTGTAGCCTGACTTAAATCCCTACCATGGCTAACGAAGCTAATCCTTGTCCGTGTGACATTGGCCATAAGATGGAGTATGGAGGCATGGGGTGTGAAGTTCAAGTGGAGCACATCAAGGCTTATGTCACCAGATCCCCCGTCAACACGGGCAAAGCCGTGATCGTCATTCAAGATATATTCGGCTGGCAACTGCCCAATACTAGATATATGGCTGACATGATTGCAGGAAATGGCTACACGTAAGTATGACATTCTGTTCCTTCATTTAAATTTATGTACATTTCTGTGATCTATATTTCGTCCCTTCAGGGAAAACAAAAAACAAAACCCAAAAAAACCCTGACCGTATTCTAATTTACATTACCTACTTCCTTCTCTCTCTAGGGGGCGGGTAAATGGGAAATGTCATATGAAATGTAAACACCCACCAGCAGGTGTCCAATGAAAGCTACCAGCTTCCAACCCAATCCCTGCGCACTCTTAATGTGGGGCCCTGCCCGGACACTGCTGTGGGGCACCATGGGCAGACCTCTCCAGTCTGAAAGGGACCCATTATTTGGTCCTTGAAGCATCTGGGCCTTGAGTCAGATTTCACAGGCGGGGCGCCCGCAGTTGTCCTGGGCCCCACACAACACCCCCTGGCCCTGTCCGAGTTACACTGGATTCCAGAACTGGCACCCTGACACCTTGCTCATCTCCCAAAGGTTATGCCTTTGTCAGACTGCTGGCCATGGCCACCTCTGGCGGGCGAATGCTGTCACCTGGTGTTGGTAACAGCTTCAGTGAAGCACGGAGGGGAGGAGGAACCGTTCGGAGAGCGTAAAATCCAGCCGGCCCTGAGTGTGGAGCACCCCGATTCCCTTGGATTTCCTCTAGAGAGAAGCTAGAAACCACAGGGTAGCCTACCTTGTTTTCCCACCCGATTTAAAGGAAGCAGACCCTCCGCCCTGCGATGCAAATTTAGTGTTGACCAAAGAGGAATTTCACTAGATTTTTCACTTTTCTAGGCCCCTCAATTTCTTCTCGAAGAGGAGGCAACTTAATTTCCTGGGGGCAAGGCCAGGAATTAAAATGACAGCAACCCTGATTGCCTTCTGGCTCAGCCAGACCCTGCCTAGGGGCGTTACAGGGCAGTTGTCCTCCATCCTCCCAAAGACCCCTCCAGGGTGGGAACTGTCATTGTTCCCATTTTGTCAATTAGGAAGCCAGGGGTGAGGACAGAGGTGCAGTTGCCCCAGGTCATCCTGCCACAACCTGCTCAGTCAATGGGACTGCAGGTGGCATCTATTTTATTTCGGATTCTGTAGCTGGAGGCAGATCATAAACAATGAGTAAAGGGGCCTGTTTACCGAGCCGCTTGCCCTCAGACAATCCCTGGAGGTCGGGCAGTGCCGGGCGCAGGCTCTATTTGCCAGCTCCAGAGAAGGAGCTGGAAGCGGTTAAATGGCTCGTCAAGGTTACAGGGCAGACAGGCCAGTCCTGGGACTTGAACTTAGATTTTTCTGACCCAGATTATACCCCTGCAGGAGGAGCTGTGTTCCCTCGTCCACGGTGATGCCTGCACAGAAGGCCACCTAGGGCTGCAGAGCAGGCCACCCCCAAATGTGCCACTTGGGCACGTGGATTGTTTTGAGCTGAAGGCACTCAAACTCCAGCAGGTTCAAGAAAAAGTTTTACCTCTCCCTTAATTACCTAAAAGAATTTAGATAAGGAGAGCTACTACCAGAGATAATTTTTATCTGAATGGCCTATCTCTGCTGCAGGACAAACATCTAATTACCAGATATCTGCTCTTACAGCCCTTTGACTTAAATCTCCTTCCCTTTGAAGCCCCAGATCCCTAGCCTGTCCCTTAGCTTGGGATGGCTTATAAGCCTTCATTACCGGACTGCCTCTGGGTCTAATGCATATTTTTACGGGACTCCCCTATGTATGAAGTTATTGACGTAGGAAACGTCCAAACCCGTAGAGAATTTTTATGAATTTATTTGAGCCAAACTGACGACATATGCCAGAGAGCAAGACCTCAAATGCTCCTGAGAATAACAGTTTCGCAGCCTCTTTATGGGACTGGAATGAAGGAGGGAACGTAAGGGAGACGACACGGCCGTGGGAGAGAGCGTGGCTTAGTTAAGGTCCTGTGCTCTCTCGAAGACGGCTGCAGTTTGTTTGAAAGGTGTGTTAACCTAGATGCATAAAACCAGTGGGCAGGGCTTGCTTAGGACGAAGACAAACCTCTCACTAAAGAAGCCAGAGGCCCGGGTGCACCGAACACACGACCCGCCCAGGCAGGGGTCATGGTCCCACCACCCTGCCAGCTTACTTTCCACAGAACCCCTTTTCTCACACACACAGTTAAATTCGTTTTTCTCCTGTTCGTCTGTCTTACGGCAGTTTAATTACTTGTCCAGCCGAAGAACCTAGAAAGGAAGGAGGGAAATTTTTTCCTCCCCATACGCTGGACGGGGATGGTGGTTTCGGATGGCGCTGGCTGGTTTCCCTCTCTGGCCCCTTCCAGAGCCTGCGTTAGGTCACACCATCCGGGCAGGAAGTCATGCCCCATCGGCACGCTGAGCGGAGACTAGGGAAAATTGTTTGGTCATAGTGACTAGACTTGCTAACCAGGTGTGCATGTGACCTGAGGCTAATGTGCAAGGCCGGCTGAGAGGTGTGACTCCTGCGGGTGGGTGTTGGAAAGGCCTTGTAGCCGCCCTGCTCCAGGCCTTGGCTGCCAGGTCCCCTTATCTTGGGTATAATACCTCCTGGGGTCTGTGCACTGCCCGATGCCATGTCATTCCAGACGGGCTGGGCTAGAAGCGGGCTGCCGAAGGCCCTGCCCCTTCCATTGTGAAATCCGAGATGGCCTGGCTGGGTGCCAGTTGGCCTCCGCTGTGATCCGGGTTGGCCCTCATGGTCACGACTTCTCTTTTCCTGTGGTGAGAATCGCCAACGTAACAAGTTTACTAACGAATGTAAGCAAATACCGAGTCCCAAAAGCCATGAAATTAAGATCGCCAAATGTCCCTATTTTACAGAACCATCGTTCCGGACTTCTTTGTAGGGCAAGAGCCATGGCACCCCTCTGGGGACTTTTCGACCTTCCCTGAGTGGCTGAAAACAAGAAATGCCAGAAAGATCGATAAGTAAGTTATCGGCCCCCGGGGAGAGCAGAGTCTGGAGGCAGAGGCGGGCCCGGCTCCCCTGTTCAGATGCCCACCCTCCCTCCGTGGAGGACGTGCATGGCCGCGGCCCTCCAACTAAGCACATTACTTCTACTTGAAAATGTCTTCCGAGTTGTTCCAAACCACCAATTTGCAAATGAACCATTTGGGAAACAAGGGCCACAGTCCTCTGTCCCCTCTTGGCTTAAATAGTCCTGGTGGCTTTCCAAATCTCGCTCCCTCTTTGGGCAGGGGTGGAGACGAGAGACGCAGAGTGGGGTGTTAGGCAGGGGAATGCATGTGCCAAGTCAGAGTTTGGGGAGCGGCCCAGCTGCAGCTGGTGCCTGTCGAGAGGAGAGAGACACGAAGGGGCAGCTCGGGGGGGGCGGGGGGGCACAGATCTCGGGGTCAGGCCTTAGAGCTGTGCTGCGGCCTTTGGCCTTTATCTTGAGGCTGTGAAAGTCTGTCGCTCGGCTTCCAGCTGGGAAATGAGCTGGTTATTGGAAAGGAACCGGGCTGCAGCCCTGTCAGGTGGTTGGAGGAGGCTGGGCTTGGCAGGGAGACCTGCCAGGAGTAGAGTCACTCATCACTTGGGCTGGAGGTGGTGAGACAGAGCTCCGAAAGTAAGACTCTCAGAACCTCAAGGAACAGCTGCTGACACAGCCGTGTGACCATCAGCACAGCACTCTGCCCGGCATCCCTTCCCAGGGCCTCGCAAAATACCTCTTGATTCTTAAGTAACTTTTCTTCCTGTTCTAGAGAGGTCGATGCAGTCTTGAAGTATCTGAAAGAACAGTGTCACGCCCAGAACATTGGTGTCGTGGGATTCTGCTGGGGCGGAATGGCTGTCCATCACTTGATGATGCAATACCCGGAATTCAGGGCAGGGGTGGCTCTCTATGGTAAATCCGCCTTGTACAAATTTACGCAGTGAAAACAGGAGGTGGGTGACAATAACCACGAGCCTCTTTCCCGGCTAAAGGTCCCAGATGCAAGACAAAACCCAGTTGTCATGAAACTGGCTTTAAAACTCTGGAAGTAGAGGCTGAGGTTTGGAATGCAGTAACCAGAGGATGTCACTGGGAGTGAGGAGACCTGGGTCCTGACGGTGTGCCTTTAGGAAAGTCACCTAACCTGACCTGACGTCTCAGTTTCGTCTCTTAGGATGAAGGGATTAACATTTCTTTCTGTGATAATGGTTAATTCTCAGAAATACTTTTATGAACAACATCTATGAAAAGATTTTTTTTTCCCCAAGATACAAGTTATTCTGGACTGCACAAGTGCAGACAGACACAGACATGCACTATAAACAAGGGAAGCAAAAAGGAAAACCCACTGTAAAATGTAAATAGCAACATAAACATTTCAGCCAAACCAAACCTAAGGGATCATAGCGCTGCTGAGGACATTATTATACCCGTGTGTAGAAATGGCATACCGACTTCATGCTGTAGGAACATTCTGACCATAAAAATGTAAACAAAACAAAATGAGACAAGGAAATTTGGCTTTCTTTCATAATGTATATATCATAGTTACACTGATGATTCTTATTTGGCTTAGTGGTTACGGTGATATTTTTGCCTACTTTTAGCATTTTAAGAACACTCTAAATATTTACTTACGCAAAAGGAATAAATTGCCAGGTGCCACTGGGCACAGCTGAGGCTGACGGTGGCTGGCACACGCTGTCCCTTTGCGTGAATTAGCGAAAGGCGCTCCTGCGCGCACGGCTCTCCCGTGCCCCCTTCTGGCCGCTGTTGTGCAGTGCATGAGCTGCGTAGCGTGGCGCGACCGAGGCCCGGGGCCACCAAATCGCTGTCCAGAGGGTCGTTAACAGAGTGAGGCAGGGAGCGCAGCCCTCTCCGGTGGCTCCCTGCCTCCTAGAGGGGAGTTACAGGAGAGCGGAGATCCTCCTGGTTACTTAGCTTTTCGTGCTGCCAACGGGAAATGGGGGGTGGGGGAAGCCACCCATCGTTTTCTCCTTCCTACTAGGACTTGGCCAAATTTGAGTCGGGCTCCTCTGAGTCCACTTTCTGAGTAGGCTCTGACTTTGGGCTCTGCCCTTGGCCCACTGGGTCCGTTTAGTGAGGCTCCCCCACCTTTCACGTCTGATCAAATGCCTTGGCGACCCTCGGCACCTTGTCACCCTGCCTGCCTTTAGCAAGAATCCCATCATCTGGCCAGAATCCCCCGGACCCCAATGTTTCCACTGACCTCCGTCCTGCTTCCTGGCCATAAATCCCCACTGTCCTTGTATTCTGGTTGAGCCGGCTCTCCTTACCATGCAACCCCTTCGCCGAGCTCTCTCTTGAATAGAATCTTCCTTTGTCTCTACCAAGTCTCAGAATAGTCTTCCTTTAACACTATTATCTTAAAATGGCATTCTATTGCAAGACTGCTACTTAGTTTCCTATGGGAGTGGGCGCACCTGAGGTGGTCTGAATCCCCAAGGCAGAGCATGCTTCGGACTAAATGATCTCTACAATTCCGAAACGAAGGACAGAAGCCAGCGTTTGTGCTTGGCCTGTAGGACCAGGTGCTGCGTCCAGGGACTTCATGCTTGTGGTCGTGTCCGAGCACAAGTGTCCTGTTCAATGGCCGCTCCGCCTAATGAATGAACCCACCCGGCGCACTCGAGTCAGAGCCTGGGGCTTGTGAAGACCGTGGAAGATTTCTAGAACGGTGGTGGTCACCCGTCACCACCCCTCGGTAAAGGCAGGCACGGCACAAGCATTTTTAAAGTTGCTCCTGTGTCTTTACATGACGAGCACCTGGTCGGGTCGAACCCTATTATTTAAAGGCCTCATTCCTGCCGAATGAAGTGATGGGGAAGGTCCAGCTAGATCAGTGTCTCTGGGGGACTAATTTGATAGGCCAGCCTACTTCTGTGGATTTGCTGAATAGCCGGAACCCCCAAAGCACCCACGTAGGTTTCCGTGGCACGGGTGTGGGAATCACAGCTCAGCCCCCGACCCCTCTCTGCAGGCCTCATCAGGGATTCCGATGACGTCCACTGTTTGAAGAACCCCACGCTGTTCATTTTCGCTGAAAACGATCCCGTGATCCCTCTCGAGCAGGTACGTTGGCATCTTCCTCTTCACATTTAGGTTTGATAACACGATTTGACGTTTGTGGGAAAACATATTAAACGGCTCATTTGTTGCTCCAAATATTTTTCAACGTTAAGTTTTTAAAGTGGGTTTCATCGGGGACGTAGAGTGGGATGGGTAACCTCCCACAAATGCCACAAATGCTGGGTGGGGCCTGGTTACCGGAAAGGGGCCCTGCTTTCCCCTCCGCCCACGTGTGACCCGGTTAATCACGAGGTCTTTGTCCTTACAGACACCGTGCATTAAATCCAGGACATAGATGAAGAAAAAGCAGAAGAAATTATCATTTTTATTCATAGCCAATACATTCTATTAATACGAGTTTCAAATAACTTATACTTGAACATATTGAATTTCAAGTATACAATATTCAATATATCCAATATATTGAATACGTTATTAAATATTATATAGAACATGTTATATAACATAGTCTATTAATGCAATTCAAATTATGTATGTTGTGTCATTTTTACATTGCTCTGAATCCTCTCCTTTGCCAGAGGTAAGAACTGTGTTAGTGACAACATTAAAAGTAAAAACTTCATTAGCTGTGGGACTTGTTAAAGCATTGATGTTGAGTCTCTTCTACGAGAGAATGGGAAATGTCGCCAGAGGGTCAAAACCACGTCATCATGAAAACCTTTGCATATTCCAGGTCTCTTTGCTAACCCAGAAGTTGAAAGAACACTGCAAAGTGGAATATCAAATTAAAACATTTTCTGGGCAAACTCATGGATTTGTGCATCGAAAGAGAGAAGACTGTTCACCTGAAGACAAGCCCTATATTGAAGAGGCGAGAAGGAATTTACTCGAGTGGCTGAACAAGTACGTCTAGCAGAGGCCACGGGCAAACTTTCTCAGTAGCTTTCATCCAGAAATTTGCTTTGAAATACTTAGATCATTTTATTTCATTTTCACTTGCTATAAAATAAACCAGAGAATCCTGAAATTCAGTGAGAAATGTAAATGTACGAAACACTTAAATTTTACCATGTACGTAAATAAAACTTTTAAAAATGAGTCATGACTTGATGAATTTGAATTTGAATGACAGTAATATTCTAACGCTTAGAGAATCCTGGGGCTGTTCAGGGACCAGCCCACAGCTCAGGTGTGGCCTTCCTTGTATTTGACTACATTCTGTAAAATGACTAACGTTGCAAAGCCATGGAAACATACACTGTAAACTCAAGTAGATTAAAAGCCCAACTTAGATATTTGTCATAATACAGATGAATCTCACATTCATATGTTGCATTGAGTGATTAAAATAGGGTTCTATTGACCTAATTATGTCAACGTAGTAAACTTTCCTTGTTTTTGAACTTGTGACTTTCTGAAAGCTAATAAACGATGGATAGTTACCACCCAGCTGTCTCCTAGGCGGTCATTTTCTAAGCACCGGCCTTTTGGGTCCCCCATCAGCCTCTCCTGCTGTCTCCTGTTGACTTTTCCTTAATCCTGCTCTTCCACGGGACAGCCCTGTAGTTGGTCTTCCTGGGTTCTGAGAATTTTGCTTGGGAACACACCGGGCTGGGACCGGTTCTGTCCCTCCTGCTGGATCTCCCCAGGGTCCGCAGACACCGGAGGAGCTGCTTTTCTTCCCAGGTGCCCAGCCTGGGCCTTGGGGAGGTGCCTTCTATCGGGACTTTGCTTGGGTCCTGGGCTGGGGGTGGGGCTTTCGCCTCAGGGGGCCATGCCCAACGTGGGGCCAGGCGGCAGTCCTGGAACTCTGGGAGGGAAACGTGTGGGAGACGGGGAGCGGGAAGGGGCCCGGGGCCTCAGGAAGCCACGCCCATCGCTTCTCAGCCTCTGCTGGGTGGGCATGCTTTCCGTGAGCGCAGGAGTGATGGATGGGTCCCTTCGGAGAGGGAGCAAGGGAGCAATGGCGTGGCCCGACCTCAGCCCCGGGAGTGGAGAGGACGGATTCCACAGCAGCTGGACAGGGACCTCAGAGCTGACGCGGGACGGAACACCGGAGGAGCAGCAGAACCGTGGAGGAGTTTGGTTTTGGTCCTGCCTGGAATATCGGCTTTTCTTGGGCTGCAGGTAACAGGAATCCTGAACTAGCAGTGACTAAGTGTAACAGTGATGTCTACCCCACCACACCCCAACACGTGTCCGGGCGGCTCAGGGCAACTGATGGCGGCTCAGTCAGGTGTCCACCATCCTGGGCCCTCCTGGTGGGTATGGTCCTGGGCCTTGGCCTCACGGAACACCAGCCACAGCAGGGTTTTCCCCGGACCCATTTTTGTTAGGGAGGGAGCCCTTGCCCAGACACCCTCCAGCTGCTTCCCGCTATGTGCTGTGAATGAGCGTCAGCTGAAGTCAGGGATGGACCATGGCCAGGACAGGGCGCAGAGAAGAGGCGCATGGAGGTCTGGTGTGGGGGTGGGGTGGGGTGGTGCAGCAGAAGCTGCCACCACGTGGACCTATAGACTGGGAAGCCATCGGGTGGGCGCGGGCAGGGGACAGGGTGTAGTAGTACAAGGATGGAGCATGGGAGGCTCGACGGGCAGTGTCCAGGTCCCACCACAGAGCTGTGATTCGGGCAAGGCCTAAATTCTCCATTTTCCTCAATGTAAAATGTATAAAACGAGGAAGACGTTACTTTGCAGGGTTGGTGGGGGGACAGTCTCCTGTAGGAAGTGCCTTGTGCTGGGGTCGTGGTGGGGAGGGAGCCGGGGCTGTTTCTGAAAGTGTCAGCCTTACTGCGGGCAGGAGGACTGGTCATGGAGGACACAGGAGCTTCCGAAAGGGGAGGAAAATCTCTCCCCTTCCCTCTCCCCGAGCCTGAGCACTGTCTGCTGGGACCTCGATCTTGCGGCCCCAGAACCATGAGAAGTAAACGTCTGTTGTCCCAGCCACTCAGTCTGCTATTGTCATTACAGGAGCCAGAACTAAGGCAGCTGCTCCACTGAAGTGACAGGCTGTGTGCACGTTTCAGGAAACGCCTGTCATACATCTGAGTATCTGGTTCGCCAGTCATTCTTGAAAGAAGTGATGTGTCCCACAAGGGGCAGTTCAGCTGGGACCACAGGTTACGTGAAGGGTGTTATCACACTCACTTTGTCACAGAATACTGAGGGCTGTGTAGTCGATCTAATGACTCATTTGCGCTGCTTGGTCAAGGCCATCCTCCTATGAAAGTGGTTTTAAAGTGTGTGGTGAAGAACCTACTAGAACAGTTTGGTGCCTCTGCCTGGATTCACGCTAAGATGAAGGCGGTTCACCCCTCACAGTGCAAAGGCAAATAAGCTCAGTATGAAAACACTTTCGACCTCACGGCCCCTTGAAGGGGCCTGGCGGTCCGAGGCGTCTGTGGATCACACTTTGAAAAGCGCTGTTGATACTTGTACGACACATTACGACAGCGCTTAGGACACGCAAATGCTGAAGGCACTTTACTACTGTTCCCCACCTTTCCTGATGCGTAACACATGTCCTATGTAGCCAGGTGTCTTCGGCGCCCTTTTCTGGTGGTTTAGATGAACCCCATGTTGCAAGGCTGCCTGCAAAGATCACCGAAAACAGACAAAAACTTCTGTGCTTACAAATAATCCCCCACCCTCCCCTGACCCCAAACTTTCAACACTTTAGTGGGTTGTTTCTCCAACAACAGAAAAAGGTAAAAAGATTAAAGAAATTCAGTTGCATCTAACAGGCTAGCCTCTTGGAACTTGTACTTGTGAGTGGTTCCTTAGAAGGGCCAGGCCATTTAACAAACATCAAATAAACCCAGCCAGCCTAAGAACTGGGAACCAACAGAAAACGCTGGGTCCTGTGTGGGAATTTGGCCTCAGGGTCAAGTGTCTTCAGTTGTTCTTGCCACCCATCGGGAGATGGCGATCAACTCAAGGTCAAGGGTGTTAAACTTGACAGGTAATTTGGAGCTTGACGATTAAAAAGATTATTATTCTGAAAAGGTACTTTTAACGAAACAAAATCAATGCCTTGTGAAACATCTCTACAGGTTTTCCTGTCCACAGGCCATGTATTTCCTTCTCGCAGCCACGAAATGCTCCAGGAGCGTTTGTGACATTGTTTGGAAGGGAAAGGTGGTTTGGTGGCTCTTCCCACACAACTGTGAACCCCTTGAGGAGACGCTGGCCCAAAGCAAGCTGAAGGTTCTCCGCAGGCGAGAATCGGTCCTGCCACTTAGCTACGCGGTTCTGCCTGAATGTGCCTCTCATCTCGGAGCAGACGCGACCTGACGCTGCGTCGAGTGCAGGAGCGTCAATGACAGCAGTGCCACTTCCCAACCATTCTGTGCTGAAACATCCACTCGTTCGTGTGTTCAGGTTTTAAGCTTTCAACACTCAACCGTCTAGTTCCATAAACACACTAAAATGAGGAAGAATGGTCTTAGCACGTATTCCTAAATCCACAGTACGCCTGCTTAGCAGAAGCACCGAGGTATCAACGTAGAGACCAGCCAGTGACCAGGCTCGCAGGTGACCTGAAACCATCACTTAGGAGGAACCAGCTCCCTAATCCCAGGAAGCCTGACTAGCGTAACAGCAAATCCTCTACTCCTGGTGGCACCTAAGTGAACTTTATTACCTAAATCTCTACAAGAAACATTCTTTTGGAAAACCTGGAGACGCACATATGAGCACACAGGCAAAACAGCAGCGGGGTGGGGGTGGGGACTCTGGACGCCTGGGTCTGACCTGGCCCTTCCACCTGCCAGCCACCCCGACAGGGCAGTCGCAAGGCCTTCCCTCCCACTCGATCCATTTCTCTCGTATTTCCTACAATTCACTTCAGCCTCCACTTCCTGTTAATTCTGTTAAGAAAACCTCAACTGGGTTCTGAACGGCCCTTCTCGGCCTCTGCAGGTGCTGTAGGAAGGAGTCTGCTAACCCGGCCTTCTCCAACTCCAGCTGGCCAGCATTCAGGGGGGCCCAGGGCCAGAGGGAACAGGGGTCACGTGAAAACTGACCTTTCAACGCTGGTCTCGTTAGCACTGTGATATACTATGCTGGAACAACATAATACCGCTTGAGACAGCCCATAATCCTATGACAAAAACTGACCTACGACAGGTCTCTATAATTAAAGGACCCACCCACGTAGGTGCAACGATTAGACACATTTAATAGGATCAAGCCCACATTCCTCTCAACGTTATAAATCTTTAAGAACAAACTCATTGTTTAAGCTGTTAAGAGCTCCTAAAGCTTATTAAAAAAAAATGAAAAACTGTACCCCTTTCAAAGACAGCATTTCATTACAGTGAATGTTCTTTAAAGACAGGAGATAAAGATGGTTTAAAGAGATCCCTTTAATGTAACAAATACAAAAGCTTGTGAGCAGCTTCCCTGCAATTACATGTCTTTCAACAAGTGAAACTATGGTACTGGATAACTATTCTTAGTACAGCATCTACAGTGTCTGGAAAAGAACGTAATAAATAACTGCAGATGCATCACAAGACAGCCATTTATTTAACCACAGCGCTGAAACTTACTACCACGATTTAGTTTTTTCCTCTATTCTTCGGATTCCCCAGGCTTACGGATATCATCGATCTTCAGAATCATTCTAACCATTTGTGTTGCAAGAGAGATTTGCTGCTTTTTGCCAATCAAGGTCTCTATGACGTGCTGTTGCTTCATATCTGAAAAATAGAAATAAACTCATTGTCCTAAAACAGAACATACGTTTACTATCAGTAACTGGCTCTGATTCAAGGAATCACAGTAACACTCAGGAATTACAAATTTGGAAGCCATGAGTCCCACTTACATTTTCAGAAAAATAACATTTCATTACTTTTAAAGACATTTTTAAGGACATTCCAGAACGTGAACCTGGTTACTAGCAGGGAATGATTGGGGGGGGAGGGGCAGTGATAGGGGAGGCACATCTCTCTTTAGCTACAAGCTAAAAGGCTGTCTGACTAGACTAACTAAAAGGTGAAACCTTCCAGCGATACCTCTCTCCATATTGTGTAATTTAGTAAAAACCCAACATAAGCGTACTCTGACTACCTGAAGTCTAAGATAATTCCAAGAGATACCTAAAAATGGTAAATTTTAGCACAACGAGACAAATGAGTTAAAAAAATTTAAATATCTGTCTGACAGAGTTGCTGATGTTACTAACATCCTTGGGCTCTGACCACTAGGAGCAGAACTTTCTACACGTCTAAGGAAAACGAACTGTCTGATTCTGTGGCAAGATGGACTCCGGAGCCCCAGACATGGCCTGGGCAGTCCAGACGCCACCGGGACCTCCGCTTCCACAAGCTGATGCTACACCACCTTTCAGCAGGTGCACTAGTCACGTGGCTACAGAAGTCACGGTACATCGCATTTATCAAACACCCCTAATTCATGGGATGTGAGCACAGAACAAGCTGTGAACTAAACATCAATCTCATCAGGGCTGTTTTATATGAGACTCAGAACCCACTTTGACAGACACCTGTGTAAAAACGGCAAGACGAGAATTATTTTCTAAACCCTGAGG
>NW_011888971.1:1786090-1794202 GCF_000151845.1 Pteropus vampyrus | reverse complement strand
CAGAAGGTCCCAGTCCTCCCAGTCTCTACATGCCTTTTACCTTATCTGCAGCTTCGCTAACTGCCAAAGCACACGAGATTTCGGCGGCGCCTCCGCCATACACCACACGGTTATCACGGATGAGGTTCCGGATGACGCACAGAGCGTCATGAAGCGATCGCTTTGCCTCCTCGATGATCTAGGGAGAACAGTTTTTACTAAATTAATGCAATCGCCATTTACATACCTAGCATGTCTGGTTTAACCTGAGTGCTTCTTAAAAAACATTCCCACCTTCCCCCCAATCAAAACCACCTTGGTTAAAACAAATGGAGAGTGCCAGAACACACTATCCAACGGCTTCTACGTTTATTCCGCCTATTCGCCCTATAACGTCGTTGGGGTAAAAAAAACGGACAGAGGCAGCCAGTGCCTCATTCCAGGACACGCAACCCAGCAAGGGGATCAAACAAAACGAAGCTGACAAAGAACACCCTCCCCTGCAGTCACCATGACGCACGGAGAACGGAGGGTCGTCCGCGTTCCCTACTCTACGTGGAGAACCGAAAACGCAGACACGTGTAGAAGTGAAAACAGAACGTGGTCCTTGGTAATTCTGTACCACGATACGTTGTTTCTTTGACAACGAGGACCTGTTTTACTTACAGCAAATGTGTCTCAATTACATGTAACACGGGAAAAGCCAAAACGTATCAAAATTAGAAAAAAAGTAGGACAAAAACAGAATTCTCACCATCTTATTTCCTCCTCTGATGAAAATGGTTACAGCTCTGGAGTTCTTGCACTGCTCGATGACCAGCATTTTGTCCTTAGTTGTCCCAAACGCGATCTCCTTCACGAGCCCGGCAAAGCCCAGCTTCTCGGCTGTGAGCTCGGAGAACCGCGGGACGATGCGCCCTCCCGTCGCGATGGCTATCAGCTAGTGGGGAGGGTGGGGCGGAGGACGACGACGACGTGAACAACGAACTCTCAAAATCGAACCACACGCGTGCGCTAAAGCTCAATCTACGAGTGTACTAGAAATGCTGCCTCACTCGACCCCAACATTTTCAAGTTCAACCCCAAATGCATCATTTAATGGACAAGGCTCTGAAGAGCCAGGTATCTTGGTCTGGCTGTGGTGCTGCCCAGCTGTCACCTTCCGCATGTCCCCATAGCTCTCAACCTCATCTCTCGACTGTGCCTCTGAACCTGAGCTCTATGCAGCTGTCCCTCTGCACGCCGGGCCGCTCACCGCAAGGTCACGTGTGTCTGGGTACAGACCACGTTCTGGGATGGCACTTGGTATTTGGCTGACAAGTGAGTAAAACTACCTCAGAGCCAAGGAGAGGCCCAGTGAGATGACATACGGAAAGCATGCCACAGAACCCCAGAAATATACATCAGTTACTAAAACACTGAAAAAGACTCCAGCACGTCCCTCCCCCAGCTCACCCTGCAGTCTGACCGCGGAGTGCAGGCGCGATCTGCTCACTTAGCACGCGCAATCGAAGCAGCCCCGAGGCACAAACGCATTGTAAGCTCAACCCAGGTTCAGAGGCCTCTTCACGTGGAGCTTCCTACCTCGATTTCAGGCCCTCCGACCCAACGGACTGCAGGCAAGTCGTTCTGAAGAAGCAAATGATTTGCTTCATCATCGAAGCCCCACTGACAAATAGCCAGGTTAGCACCAGTTTCTTTAATCTGGGGGAAAAAAATGCCATCATCTTGTTAATAAGAAGTAAGTATTCTTTGTGCTAATGTTGAAACAAGGTGAGATGCGCAGCTGGGTAAGGGGGGTTCGTGAAATTAAAGCAATAAAGCGGAAAAGGAAAGATCCAACTGCAGACCCCCTACCACATTCTCATCAACGAACACGTATCAATGCGAACACCTCGTTTTTAAACTGCGTTTTAAAAATCAATAATTCACCCTGAACTGGTATACGGAAGCAAAACAAGAGTCTCCAAAGCTGAGTACCCCTGCCAGCCTCCCGGGAAGCAAGGGTGACAGCTCTGCCTTGTCACAGATACCCGCGAAGCAGTTTCATTCATCCACGTGTTATCCACGTGTGTTTTAACAAACGTCTCATGATATATATTTCTCTGCAATTTGTTTTTTTTCACTTGAGTGGACTGTCCTCTGTGGACCAACAGACCAACGAAGGTGGTACCACTTCTCACAGGAGCTCCCTGTCGCCCCTTACAAATGGCTGACTCGTCCCAAAGCAGGAGCAGAGGTCAGGACCGAATGTCCACCCCTTCCCCTTGGTGATCACCTGTGATACCTGTGCCAGACCCCACAGCCACTTGTTTTCACCTGAGCCCCTCAGGTCAACCGCCACACCTGGCTCTCCAGCTCTCCACCGTTCCCCAGCTCCCCGGACCTCAGTCCACTGGCGAGCCCCCTCTCTGCAGTGCTTCCGTGACACGCTTGCCGTGACCACACCTGGCTGTCCGCTGTCCGCCTGCTCAAATGCTGCTTTTTCTCTCATGTGCTCCAAACAGGAGAGGTCCTTCTTGCTCCTCACAGCCACCTCCAATGTTCCCCGTTGGGTCCTCCCTCTCATTCCTTCAAATGGTGGCAACTAGCCCACCGCTCCTCTTACTGTTCCCAGCAACCTCCGTGTCTGCCAACACAACCCGCCTGCTGCCTCGGCCTCAGTTCCCATCGCTTTTCCTCTAGGGCGCCTGGGCCGGCACTCCCGGGGCCGCCCAGCGTGCTCCATCCCTCAGCCCAACTGTTCCCTGCACCTGCCCCCGGCCTGTCTCAGGGCCTTTGGACACGCCGCCCACCCCGCCTGGCAAACTCCTCGCCAGATGTGCTGCTCTCACTCTGCTTAGCTCTCTGCCCACGTCACCTCCTCAGAGAGCCCGGCCCCGTCTCCCCTCATCCTGCACCTCGAAAGCAAGAGCTCTGCTTTGCCCACTGCTGTGCTGCGGGGCCCGTAACTGGGCCTGAGACAAAGCGGGCGAAGAACCGGACCATGAAGGAGCAAGTGGACTCAGCGACTCCCCTGGAAATAGCGAACTGGCCTCCAGTCTGCCGGCCACGCACCTAACGCCCACGTTCATGCGCCCTTCACTGCTCTGGTGCTTCAAGTTCCCACGGAGAGTCCTGAGGGGAACTGCTACAGCAGACACACGCACCGTGAAGGACAGCGGGGGCAGGAGGGGAGGCGTTGATAAAGTAGCACTCTGCCTCGCACGAGCGGAGAATCCCCCGTGTGGGGTTACTACGATGGTGCCCAGTAACTCCTTTGTCTGAGGGTTACATTTACAGGTCTCAAGTATGGGGTAAGCCACGTTAATACTGTCCAACCCTGCGTCTTACTGGCTTAGACACGGCCAGGGAAGCAAGTTCTGTAACATCAAAGGCACAGCTAGAGGTAACTGAGCCCATGCTTTCAGGTCCCCAAACATATTTTAAGATAAAAATCAACAGTTTTCCCCTACTTTAGCCGTTTCTGTGCAATTTGATTTATTCTCACTGTGAATGCTTAGCACTTCTATAACCTGAAAGAGAAGAGAGCCAGTCTGTACTGTTGCTATGATACTTGTAGCCACGTGAAGTAGCATGGCCACCCCCCGCCTCCCTGGGAGGGTGGCGTCGCTAAGAGCTGCAGGAGACCCACCTGCTGAATCATCTCCTCGAACTTCTCCTTCTCGTATTTCTGAAGGGCTTTAAAGTCTTCCACTGAGGTCACATCCAGCTTATGCTTCGTCTTTGGTTTCGGTGGCTCAAACGGACAAGTGAGAATTGCGATCTTAGCATCTTTCACTTCCTGGGGAAAAAACAGAAACATTTGAACGGACGACTCGAGGGTTCAAAAAAGTCTGAAGCCGTGCAAGGCAACAACTTACTTTTGGCATCTGTGGGTGACTGAAATCCTTGTCCACGATCACGCCCTTGATGAGTTTAGTGTCCTCCAACCTCCCGCCCACTTTGCCTTCTACTTTGATGAGCTCGAAGTCGACGTCTCTGCGCTGCATGTCGGCCACGGTGAGAACGGCGTCCACGGCAATCTCGGCCATTTGCCGGTGACAGCTGTTAACCCTGATGAAAACACACCAACCGAACGTTCACATTCTTTTAACGATTACCGCGACCAGAGCAGAACACATACGTAAGGGGGTGACTCAAAGACATTTCATAAAACTACTGACGTTCGGAGTCCCTAGAGAAGAACGCCACCAAGCCTGCACTCTCAAGTCCGGGGCACTGATTTTCACCCTGTGATCCATGGACAGCCCGCCAGAAACTTGGATGGAAAAAATCCTCACATCTCATATTCACTAATTCTAATTGAAATTTAGTATTTCATTCCATAAGAACGTATGTATACAAGAGACCACTCAAGTATGGCAAAAACAAAGATTTTTTTTTTCCAAGATCCTGCTACTTTTAAAAAACATTATTAATATTTCAGAAGTTGAAAACAGAATGGTAAAGTTAGGAAATCACCCAGGAAAAGCCGATCTCATCTAAATGAGCTGTAGCACCTACGGAGAGGTGAAAGGACTTGATGTGGCACCCCACTTGTACAGGAATTCCGACTATGACATCAGTTACAGATGGGGGATGTTATCTTTTTTGAAGGCTTTGAAAAAATCTGTATAGACTGCTCAATAAATTTACTTTTGATTCCAGAAAAATGACGAGGGGAATCCAGTACTTGAAAGTGTCTGAAATTTTACACCACCTAGGAAAGATAACCTTGAAACTAAAAATGTTCTTAGTGCCCTAAGAAGGTGATTTATAATATTTTGCTTTATGCTGAACAATTTAAACATTAGCACATCAATTTAAGCATTCCCTGTAGTAAACACCTACCCAAACTTGGGTTTTATAGACTTGTGAATATAGCGGGGTCAACCTATAAGGCAATTTGAAAATGTGTGCATTTCAAGTAAGGGTAATGCCTTGCAGTCACCCTTGCCCAGGAACTAGTGTCCGCTCTTGCACTGTGCTACAGTGGACGTCTCCCCCGGGGGCAGAGGCAACAGAGGGAGACATTTCTGTTGCAGTTCCCCTCACCTCTCGAGTTGAGACAAGACTTCCTTTTGTTAAAACCAACACACAAAAATTTAAAAATTTCTTTTATCTAGTTTTTAAAAAAGTGTAATAAAGCACTATATACTGAAATTCTATGCTATGTTATAACAAGAATCTATGAATCTTTAAATCTTCAAAATAAACTGAGGCTGCTGAGTCGCCAGGGGCAAGAACTGTCCTGCATCCCCAAGAGTTGGCAGCAGGCCTGGTAAATAAGGTGTTATGTAAATGCTGAAAACACCCAACTTCAAAACCACCTCTCCTTAATTAACAAATATCTGAACCAGTAACTTGCATGTTGAATGAATGAAAATTGGAACTCCCACTCAAGTGGCATCCTAGCAAAAAATGATTAAAAAGTGTTATGAAAATTAACAAATTCTCCAAGTAAGACTTTTCAGCTGATCTGTAACAAAGCTTATCTTGCTAAATTAAAGAACTATGTATTTTACAGGTTATCGTTGAGATTTAATAGCAAAGCCTGACATTCAGCTTTCGACTGAAACACAGGATGCACGTGTCTACACCTACATTAAAAACAAAGTGAAACCAGAACAACAGAAACAGAAAGAAACTCATCAAATCAACATGAAGCCACTGAGGTCATTTCCTGTTTGTTGCCTTTACGAAGAACAAGCAAACGAACTTTGCTGCCTCTATAAATGCTAACTGTAACGCTGTACTGAAAACGTACACTTTGGAGCCCAGTGTGGTTTTTGCAGTCTGAATCAGGGGCTCGGTGTCTCGTGTGTCAACGAGGACGATGTCGCTGATCTTGTCCAGGTGCTCGACAGCAATGCGGGCGGCCTGCTCGTAGCCGTCGGCTATCCTGATGGGGTGAATGCCGCGGTCCAGCAACTGCTCGGCTTCTTCCAACAAGGCACCAGCCAGGACTGCAGACAAGACAGCACAACTGGCTCAGGGAAATGCCAAGCCTGGTATTACCGACACGGATCAGAAGCTGCCCCGAACATGTGAAGGTTCTGGCGTTAAGAGGGAAGCATCTTAGGGGTGGAGGCCATGTGATCTATTTTTAAACAAGGAGCCTCTTGTTTAGGTTCTAACCACTCTCAGTGACTGCAAAAATATACTAAAGAATATAACGTAAAACCATTTTTCTATCATATTTCCTGGGCTAGAAATTTCTATTCTTTGAAATTCATGCTGGTGATAAAAATGTGTTATTCTCTCAGCCCCGTCTCGCCTCGCCTTAGCACACACAGAACAGTACTTGGCACCCAGTAAAGACTCTCTGAATACACGAATTCCAGTTTCATATGCAGAAAATAACAGTAAAGAGAGTCGTTTCATTCTTCCCCAACGTTTTGAACATTTCAAAACTTAAGCAGAAATGCAAGAACAGTAAAATGAACACTATTACTTATTGGCACACTCCTTTCCTGATCAGCTATTCGAGAATTCGTGCAGAAACCACGGCTCGTCACCACTCCTTGGGCATACAGCTCCTAAGAACGAGGGTATCACCGACGTCGGCAATGTACCTGTCACTCAGGAAACTTAATACTGACAGAAGACTACACTCTGTGATTCGTGATCCATAAATTCCCTCAACTGTCCCAAACATCGCTAACAGCTTTAAAAAAACCTGGCATTTGATCAAGTTTTGCTCATTGAAAAAGTCATCATTTTTCTTCAGCACTTTTCATCTAACCCCCACCCCACTCCTGTTCCTTCACGACGCAGTTTTGAAGGGTCTGGGCCACCTGTCTTGTAGTGTGTCCTTCAACATGGATTTGTCCAACTGTCTCCTCAGAATCTGAGTCAAGGTAAACACTCGCAGCAGGTGTGTGAACTCTGTGATTTCAAAGAACACATCTTAGATGAGAAAGAGTGTTCTGCCTTTTCTTACCAACCACTCCTGTGGTTCCATCTCCAATTTCGTCATCCTGTGATTTGGACAGTTCGACCATCAGCTTGGCAATCTGATGATCAACATCCATCATGCTCAAAATGGTGGCACCATCATTAGTTACAGTCACATCGCCATCCTTATCCACCATCATTTTATCAAGCCCTAAAAAGACAGCAATGTTTAGTTTAGAATGGCTCTGAACAAGAACACTAGCAATCTATACTAAAATCCATAAAGTTAGAACTCTTGACCGAGTTCCTAAGAATGTCATAAATATTCAATATATACAAAGGAACAACTGCATGAAAACGTTTTTAGGCTGGCTAATACAAAATGAGACACTAGAAACAAATCTAAAATGGCTAGAATCAGAGAAATGGCAGAAAAATTATGGAGCATCGTTAAATGTAACCGATCACAAAAGATGACAGCTATGACTGGCACTCCCACAGGGGTGCCTCCACATCATGGGCATGTGGCGATGCAGCACCAGGGACCCCACACTGCACGCGTGGCAGTGGCCCAGGTAAAACCACTGCTGCTTTTTCTCATTCCTTAAAAAAAAAAAAAAATCTTTCATTTTATGTTGAAATATGAGATAGTGCTGAAAAATGAGACTCCGAGATTGAAAAGTACTCAAACAATTACTGGGGAAAAGCAAAGAACAAACACGAATAGCACTGTTGCCAGCGACACAACTAGAGCAAAGCGAAAAGAACAGAACGAAGCCGCACGACACGTGCTGGAGCACAGAACGTAAGCAGCACGGACCACGGCAACGTATAGCCGGCAACTGCAAAGCAAGAAACGGAGCATCGCAACATAAAACGGGCTGGAACGCGGCACTTCCAGCCGCGCTCTGCTCCAGAAATGACAAGCTCCGCAGAAACGGAGTGGCTTTAACACTGAAGCAAGATCTGGCACAGGCAGTGAGAGCTACAATGCAAGGTCTGACCGAAGAGTAAGAGTAGCCATCAGATTTCTATGGAAACCCGTGAACACGACCATCCTTCAAATCTATAATCCAACTAGAGGCTAAAGAAGATGAAATCGAAAGCTTTTATGCAAGTATCCAAGAAGCTGATCGTATACTATAACAAGACATGCTGATGATTATAGGTGATTGGAATCCAAAAGTAGAAATAAAGCAGGAGCAAATACTGTCAGAAAATTCGGACCAGGGGTCAAAAATGAAGCAGAAGATA
>NW_011888971.1:1781106-1785220 GCF_000151845.1 Pteropus vampyrus | reverse complement strand
AAAATAACAGTAAAGAGAGTCGTTTCATTCTTCCCCAACGTTTTGAACATTTCAAAACTTAAGCAGAAATGCAAGAACAGTAAAATGAACACTATTACTTATTGGCACACTCCTTTCCTGATCAGCTATTCGAGAATTCGTGCAGAAACCACGGCTCGTCACCACTCCTTGGGCATACAGCTCCTAAGAACGAGGGTATCGCCGACGTCGGCAATGTACCTGTCACTCAGGAAACTTAATACTGACAGAAGACTACACTCTGTGATTCGTGATCCATAAATTCCCTCAACTGTCCCAAACATCGCTAACAGCTTTAAAAAAACCTGGCATTTGATCAAGTTTTGCTCATTGAAAAAGTCATCATTTTTCTTCAGCACTTTTCATCTAACCCCCACCCCACTCCTGTTCCTTCACGACGCAGTTTTGAAGGGTCTGGGCCACCTGTCTTGTAGTGTGTCCTTCAACATGGATTTGTCCAACTGTCTCCTCAGAATCTGAGTCAAGGTAAACACTCGCAGCAGGTGTGTGAACTCTGTGATTTCAAAGAACACATCTTAGATGAGAAAGAGTGTTCTGCCTTTTCTTACCAACCACTCCTGTGGTTCCATCTCCAATTTCGTCATCCTGTGATTTGGACAGTTCGACCATCAGCTTGGCAATCTGATGATCAACATCCATCATGCTCAAAATGGTGGCACCATCATTAGTTACAGTCACATCGCCATCCTTATCCACCATCATTTTATCAAGCCCTAAAAAGACAGCAATGTTTAGTTTAGAATGGCTCTGAACAAGAACACTAGCAATCTATACTAAAATCCATAAAGTTAGAACTCTTGACCGAGTTCCTAAGAATGTCATAAATATTCAATATATACAAAGGAACAACTGCATGAAAACGTTTTTAGGCTGGCTAATACAAAATGAGACACTAGAAACAAATCTAAAATGGCTAGAATCAGAGAAATGGCAGAAAAATTATGGAGCATCGTTAAATGTAACCGATCACAAAAGATGACAGCTATGACTGGCACTCCCACAGGGGTGCCTCCACATCATGGGCATGTGGCGATGCAGCACCAGGGACCCCACACTGCACGCGTGGCAGTGGCCCAGGTAAAACCACTGCTGCTTTTTCTCATTCCTTAAAAAAAAAAAAAAATCTTTCATTTTATGTTGAAATATGAGATAGTGCTGAAAAATGAGACTCCGAGATTGAAAAGTACTCAAACAATTACTGGGGAAAAGCAAAGAACAAACACGAATAGCACTGTTGCCAGCGACACAACTAGAGCAAAGCGAAAAGAACAGAACGAAGCCGCACGACACGTGCTGGAGCACAGAACGTAAGCAGCACGGACCACGGCAACGTATAGCCGGCAACTGCAAAGCAAGAAACGGAGCATCGCAACATAAAACGGGCTGGAACGCGGCACTTCCAGCCGCGCTCTGCTCCAGAAATGACAAGCTCCGCAGAAACGGAGTGGCTTTAACACTGAAGCAAGATCTGGCACAGGCAGTGAGAGCTACAATGCAAGGTCTGACCGAAGAGTAAGAGTAGCCATCAGATTTCTATGGAAACCCGTGAACACGACCATCCTTCAAATCTATAATCCAACTAGAGGCTAAAGAAGATGAAATCGAAAGCTTTTATGGAAGTATCCAAGAAGCTGATCGTATACTATAACAAGACATGCTGATGATTATAGGTGATTGGAATCCAAAAGTAGAAATAAAGCAGGAGCAAATACTGTCAGAAAATTCGGACCAGGGGTCAAAAATGAAGCAGAAGATAGGCTAGTAGATTTCTGCTAGGTCAGCTTGTCCATTTCAAGCACGTACTTCAAGCAACTGAACAGGCGACTGTCCACATGGACATTACCGGAAGGTCAACAGAGAAATCACACAGACTATGTACTTGGAAGCAAGAGACGAGAAGGCTGCATTCTCTCTGCCAAAATAAGATCAGGAGCAGATAGCAACATTAAAGCTGAAGAATAGCATTAAAAGAACTGTGCCAAAGTAATGTAAATTATTTCTGATGCATTTAAAGTCTACATGAAAACAGATCTGCACTGCTGAATTTAACTGACTAAGAGCCAGAAGAACTGTGGACCGAAACTAGAATATTATTAGGAAAGAATGTGAAAAGACGATGCCGGAAGTAAAAAAGGAAAGAAAAATTGAGATGAGTGACACAAAAAACACTAAAAATTGTTAGAGACGGGAGACAGGCAAAAGGTAACAGAAGCAGGGTTAGATTTCTGAACATGGGTTTCAATGATAATCTCATGAGAGAGAACTATTACAATAGTCAACGTAAGACGATAGAGAACGAAGAAGAAAAGCAAGTGATCGCCATCAGAAGATTCAAGAAATAAACGGGAAATTCAAACCTAGATAAGGAATGAACAGCCAACAAGGAAGCACGTTATCTTACTAGAAGGAAATAAAGAAAAGGTGGAAACAGTACACTGAAACTCTATTCAGAAGAGAAAAAGATGACGGATACCCTGACGATGACTCCTATGAGGAAGAGCCTGTAATTCTAGAAAATGCAGTGAAAGCTGCCCTGAAAGTGTTGAGAAGAAATAAATCACCGAGGGTAGATGGGATACCGACAGAATTACTTCAAGCCAGAGACTGAATCTGTCAACATCCTAACGAGAACATGTCAACAAAGATGGAAAACAGAGCAACAGTTTACAGCCTGGAAACGTTCGGTGTACGCCCCAGTCTTCAAGAGGGGAGATGCCCAGGAGTGCGGGAACCGGAGGACCACTGCCCGGATTTCCCATGCAAGCAAAGTGATGCTCAAAGTGATGCAGCCAAGGCTTCGGCTTTATATGGAGCAAGAGATGCCGGATGTTCAGGCTGGATTCAGAAAAGGGACACACTCACACCTAACTGCGAGCATCCTCTGGATACTGGAGCGCTCCAAAGAGTTTGAGAACGGTCAACTGTTTTACAGACTACAGTAAAGTCTTTCCATGGATCAAGAAAAGCCATGGGTTGCTCTGAAAAGTACTGGGTGTGCCTCAGCACTGGACTGTCCCAACACTTGACCTGTGTTGTGGACAGGAAGCCGCTGTCAGGACAGACTGTGGACAGACAGAATGGTTTCCTGTGGGAAAAGGTGTCAGACCAGAGTGCATTTTATCTCTCTCCGTTTAATCTGTACGCAGAACATATCACATGAAACACTGGGCCAGACTCAGGGAGGAGGCGTGAAAACTGGTGAATAGCTTAGGATATGCAGATGGCACCATCCTACTGGCAGAAAGTAGCTTTGAAATGACTTCTGATGAGAGTGAAAGGACGTGCCAAAGCGGACAGACAAAATCGTGGCTACAGAAAAAATACACAACTTTACCATCGACAAGGGAGGCACTGAAATTGTTGAAGATCTGACCTACCTTGATTCAGCCATCAACTCGAATGGAGGCTGCAGCCAAGAAATCAAGAGAGGGCTGAGCCTCGGAGGGGCAGCGATGGAAGATTAGGAAAGATCAAGAGCGAAGGCGTGTCGCTAGAGACCGAGGCCGAGATCACCCACACCCTCGGGTCCCCAGTTACTGTGTACAGATGTGAAAGCTGGGCAGGGAAGAAGGCTGACAGGGAAAAATGGAATCATGTGAAATATGGCGTTGGGGGAGAGCTGTGTGGATGCCCCGGTCTGCCAATAAGGTAGCAAGTGGGTCATGGAGCAAATTAAGCCTGAGACATCGCTGGAGGCAAAAATGACCAAACTGCAGCTGTCCTGCTTCGGGCTCATCGTGAGAGGGCAGGGGTCTTTGGAAAAGACAAGAATGCTGGGAAAACAAGACAGTAGGATGAAGGAAGACCAGATATGAGGTGGATTGACTCCGTGAGAGAAGCCACGGGCCTGAGTCTGTAGGAGCTGAGCAGGGCTGGTGGGGACAGGACTCTGTGGACATCACTCATTAATGGGCTCACCGGGAGCTGGAGCCAACTCAATGGCATGTAACATACACGTGATTTGGAAAATGCTAATGTTAAATGAAAAAAATCTGACCTAAAGTTATATACCTATCAGGACTACAACCGTGTTTAGAACCTGGAGCACACCAGAAGTCTGGCTGTATTAGTGGGG
>NW_011888971.1:1771881-1779501 GCF_000151845.1 Pteropus vampyrus | reverse complement strand
AATCACTTGGCAATGCCTGGAGACATTCTTGGTTGTCGAAACTGGGCAGGGGGCTATAACTGGCAGTGGGTGGAGGCCAGGGATGCTGCTCCATGTCTTAGATTGGACAGTTTCCCTGCTCCCAAATGCTAACAGTGCCAAGGCTGAGAACCTGGGTCCAGACCACTGGCTTTGGAGTCAGACAGGTGAGCTTCAATCATGGCCTTGTTCTTCACTAGCTCTGTGACCTTTTAATTAATTACTCTCGGCCAGGTTTCCAATTCTGTATAATTAATACCTGTCTCAGAGTGTGATGACTACGTGAAATAATGCACACAGTTAACACAGTGGTCGATGCAAAATTATCTGTATCTATTTTACTGTTATACTGGGTACGTGTGAAATGTCACTTTCCCTGCTGGTCCCTTTAAGTGAGAAATGGAACTGCATAGATAATACTAGTGGCCTGAGTACCTCCCGCAGATCAAACATGCGGGCGCTCCTCGTTACCCTATTTAATTCTCATTTTCTCGGCCTGACGAAGGTGTATTACCCCCGCTGAGAAAGGAGCTTCAGAGAGGTGTGTAACTTGTCCCAAGTCAAACAGTCCATGCAAGAACTAGACTGTTTAAGTAAAACCCCAAGACACTTAGTGAACAGGGACACCTCAGCCCGGTGACGAGATCTGCATGTTGACGTCGTGGATCTATTTCAGTTTATAACAAACTCTACAGAAGTCAGTGTCCTCTCTCAGCTTCCTTCTCTCTGAACTTTCAGCTAATGTCTGTGTTCGAGTCCTGTCCTTACCTGGACTCTTGCAGTGGTGAGTTAACTCTGCTGGTCTTCATTCCCTTCAGCTCATCCTAAGCCTTACTTCGTAAGGTACAGTCCCACTTAAGTCTTGACTCTGCTCAAAACCCCCTCAATGGTTCCGCTCCTTCCCAGAGAATAAGTCTTGAGTGTGGGGTATTCGAGGACTCCCATCCTTGGAAGCTGGTGTAATCTAAGACCCTGCTCCATTAAAAGGGGTCTGCGTTCTCACCCTACAACGTGCCATGCCATTTCCTGCCCAGGTCTTTGCTTTTGCTGTGCCCTCGTCCTAGAGAGCCGGCTAGCTCTCTCCCCTTTAGAACATGACTCCATTCCTGATCAAGAGCCAGTCCCGGTCAAAGGACACCCTCCAACTATTACCTGCATCCTCTCCAATAACTGACTGGTGATTCTGGTCACACACTGCCTTGTATTTGGGTTACTGCTGTCCCATTTCTCACTGTTACGGTATTTCCTTCCCTAAGAGTCTACGCTTAAAATTTTTACAATGCTGCAGCATCCAGGAAAACGCCCTGCATAAAAGGTACTCAAAAATGCAATACTTTATACATGATTAAGTCTTTCCGGGGTGACAAAGAAAACGAACCAACGGTCTTTTAGGGCTGTCGCAGGTACACTTAATGAAGATTAAGCAGCAGTCTTTAACGTCCAGGCGACCTGAGAATGCTTTCTCTGCCTCTTACTGACGAAAACATGCTGGACGGTAAGGCTGCTAGGCTGGAGGAACGAACCAAGATGTGAGATAAAACTGCCCCACCAACTCTGAAGGGCTCGCGGCTCCCCCTAACCCCCACGCTGGGGCTGAGGGCTCGTACGCTAGCCTCCCCCGAGCTCAGGAGCGGGGCGCGGGTCTGCACCCCAGAGGCGCTCCCCCGGCCTTTCCCGGGAGCACATGGCAGAACCACGCCTAGGCTTGCGCAGGCGCAGAGCCGCTGCGTTCGGCCCCTTCCCCTCGTTCCACCGCCAGGGCGTCCCAGTCCCGTTACCTTGAGGGCTTCGAGTCCCATAAGACGGGATTTACGGTCCTGATCCTTGATGATGAGGAAAGGCCGCCCATACTCATCGAAGGCAAGAGTCCCCACGGACGCCATGGTGTAGGAGCAGGGCTTACTGTCCGGCAGCTGGCGAACACCACTCCGGAACCGAGAGCGCACCTTCCGCTCGCGGGAGGGCTCAACGGCCCGCGCGTGCGCAGTCCAAGCTGCGTGAGATTTATTTTGCGCCTGAGACTAGTTTAACGCCAGACAGTACTTTCTGGAATCAGCGGTCTTCGGAAGCTTCTACCACCCAGGAAGCTGTGGGGGGAAGTTTGAAGTCACGGACTGGAACTTTAGAACTCACAAGTCAAGGGGAGATCGAATTTAGTCATTTATCGAAGGTATACAATTGAGTTTCTGGATGGTGGAACTGATTTACTTAGAGCATTATGTAATCCCTCTTTCCTACGCCGACTTCGAGAAGATGGTAGAACCCACTTCCGGATCCGCCCCCCACTGCCGGAAGTCTCGCGATGGCGGGAGGAGAAGGAGGAGGTGAGGCGGCCGGGAATGGAGCGCTCCCTGAGCGCTGGCCTGGGCGCGGGCCGGCCGTGGGGCTCGCGGTCGGCGGGGTCTCTGCCGCCCAGTGGGGCCGGTCGGGTGCGGGCGGGGCGCCTTCACCATCAGGCTCGGAGTCCGGCGTCGGGCGCACAGTGCTCGTGCGCGCCGCGCCTGTCCGCCCTGCGGTGCCTGCCCGGGTGCCCCGTGGTCAGGTCGGGGGCGCATTGGCTGGTCCTTGGATCCCGCTGCCCGGAACTGTTCTGAGCGCTTTCGGATGACTAACTCACTAGTCCTCGGCAAGCTCTTATGTGATTTAGGTGCTGCAGTTACTCTGGCTGGCTGGGAATCACAGCGTTACCATTTTACTAGCTGTCTTTGGGGCCAGTGACTTGACCTGTTTGTGCCTCAGTTACCTTGTCTGCAAAAATGGCGGTAATGTATCTTATCTACCTTACACAGCTGCCGTACGGATTCACAGAGAACAGTGCCTGGCTCTTACCAAGCTCTGTTTAAGTAAAACCCATTTTGCACGAATGGTCCAGTAACTTGCCCAGCCTTATGCAGCTGGCTAGGAAGAAGCAAAATTGTGCCAAGGGTCCCGCTCTGAAGCTCTGGGGGGTGCCTCGGAAATCTGGCAACCCTAACTGAATAGTCTCTGGTCCTCCAAGCCCCTTACACTGCTTTTTCTTCAGCGCCCTGATCACGACCTAATGTTTTATGGGCTTAGATTTGTTTGTCATGGCTCTCCAGCTTCCCCGCTCCTAGTTGACATAGAACACGACTTACCCCTGTTGTATTATTATTCTTAGCCTTTATTAGATGGTCAAATGTTGCAATGTACGCACATTACAACATTTAATTAACCCTGGCCTGAAAGTCAAGAACTGGCCTTGTCACTGGGTGGTTGGTGATCATTTAACCCAGTGCTTGGCCCACTTTCAGGACAGAGTGATGATCCAAGGACTTTGTAGATTTTGGAGTCAGGCCTCACTTCGCTTTCACTTGGTCCCTTCTGTCTTTCCTCATTCAAAATGGTGACTTCTGCCATCTCTGGCTCATTAGACTTGTCGAGTATAGGAAAGGTCTAATGATGTTCTCCATGCAGTTTGCTTTTAGTTCCTGTCTAAACACGGAAAAAAAGGTTTTTTCTAGTATCAGCAGATGCTGTATACCGAAGGACATAAATGATTTTAGACCAGTACAGGAAAGGCTTCTTAAGGCAGCAGAAAAATATGTTGAAGGGACATAAAATATATACTGTAGTTTTTCAACTAGTATGCAAATGCAGATATACAATAGCCGTTAAGTATTGTGACATTCAAATATAAACCCCACTTTAAACACAGGTGGCAGTTCACAATTTCAAACAGGCCTGTTCTTCCTGGTCTTTTTCCTTTGGCTTGAGCTTGGATCAGAACCCTGTGTACCTTTTTGTACATCTCAGTCACTGCCGCTAGCTTTAGCCGACCCAAATCTGTCCCTGAAAATTGAAATTTTCAACCATTATCAGAAGTCAGTAACCAGGCAAGCGTGGAGACAGAGAAGTTCCCCTCTTTGGGTCCTTTTTTTCAGGTTGACTCCCTCCACGCGCTCAACAAAAATAGCCACTTGTTGCCACAGTTCTCATGTGCTGGAATGGCTTGATCCAAAGAGCACATCTGACAGAAATCTCTATCATTTATTTGTCATGTAGTGAATAGTCTTATGAATCTAAACATGTTTCATTAAAAGAATTAGAAATTTGTAGAAACTCGATTTTAGTTTCAAATCTTCAGGGAATGGTTTTCACTGATAAAAATCAATACTTTTTTTTATTGACTAGAGGTAACAGTGTAGTCATATATTGGATTTACAGAGTAACTTTAAAAGCTCATACAAATTTTTGTGAAGTTGAAAGACTTGCAGGTGTAAACCCTTGTGACAGAACATTTAGTGATTGCATCAAGGGACGCTACTGCTGGTGTTGCCTTCCTTAAAAACACAAATATTGTGATTTTGCTCAAAAAGTGCCATTCCAGTGCACGAGAGTGAAATACACATTTAGCCTGGCATCGGGGGCCCCCACCAGCCTTCCTGCTCTCTCCCCGACTCTGCTCAGCTGCCAGTTCGCCACCTTCTATGCCTTAGCGCATGGCTCCCTCACCCTCGTGCACACTCACATTCTCTACCAATGCCATCCTGGTTCCCTGTTGGGACCAGTCATTCCTCCACCTCCCCCTATATTTCTGTAGTGTTTTCTACATGTTCTAGCATTTCTCACAACCTGCCTTGTATCTGCTTCACCTGGACCCTGCACACACAGGTTAGATAGGAGGCCCTGAAGACAGGAGCTCTTTATTATATCTTTCGCTGGTCCACAAGGGTACAAGTCTACACAGGTGAAATAGAATCTGGGTTGTCTGATCACGTTTGTCTAATTAACTGTCTACCGGCTTCTGTTGACTAGAGAGACTGCCCATTAAAGGACAGACGGGTAAACAAAATGTGGTATGTCCATACAATGGAATATTATTTGGCCATAAAAAGGAATAAAATGCTGATACATGATACCACATGGATGAATCTTAAAAACATGATGCTAAGTGACAGAGGCCAGTCACAGAAGACCGCCTACCGACCACTTTCATGTGATTCTACTCTGAAAGTCCAGAGTAGCGCCTATGCAGACAGGAGGTAGACGACTGGTTCCTGAGAGCTGGGGTGGGGGTGGGGGTGGGGGGGTGAGAGGGAGAATAGGGGCGGGTGACAAGGTTGTAAAAGGTGGTGTTTCTTGAAGTAATGAAAATGTTTCCAAATTGTATGTGTGGTGATTGTTACAAGTATCTAAATATGCTAAAAACCTTTGAATTGTACATATTAAATGGGCAAATTGTGTGGTATATGAATTATATTTTGAGAAAGCCGTTAAACATTGATTCCTCTCCCCCCATAGTATTGAGAATATTAATAGTGCCTGATAGTCATCACTTACTCTGTCAGGCCTGTGCTGAGGGCTTTGTAGGCATTATTTGTTTAACTGTCCCAGTAACCCTCTGAGGATAGCAGTATTCCTGAGTCTTACAGGTGAGGAATCTCAGCCTTAGCAACAACTTACCTAGTGTCACACAACTAGTTAGTTAAGTTCTCAGAATCCAGAACTGTGTCACTCAAACCCTCTTAACCACTATGCCACATAGTTGCAGTGCCCACAGGATTACTTTATACAAGGCATACGAGGCATGGCACATGTGCTCTGACTGTTTAAAAAATATTCAGATGCATGAATGACGACCATTGTAGCATATAAGGTCTTTTGTATGATGCTGGAAAGTATATGAAAATGTATAGCAAACTCTTGCTTTCTATCAAACACTGTCACCTTCCTAAACTTCCATTTTACCACCCGCACCAGCCGTGGACTTTTGTTGTTTCGGTTTCTGAGTCAGTTTCCACTATGAACTAGTTTTGAAACTCACTTTAGGGGACCTCAGGCATCAAGAATTAAAAAGCCACACTGAACGGGAGATGCTGGTGGTTGGTCAGCTGCCCTGCAGCAGGACTCACTGCTGTGGGCCAGCTTTTGGTGTGTCCTGTGTTCAAATTTGTATGCCAAAAAGTTGTAACAGATCATTTCAGGAGAGGTAGGTGGCACAATGGCCCCCCAGGTAGGTCCACGTCCTAATCTCCAGGCCTTGTGAGTCAAAGGTTATGAGTATGTTACATGAGAGATTTCGCAGATGGGATTAAGTTAGGGACTTTGAGATGGGGAGATTATCCTGGCTTGTCTGAGTGGGCCCAGTGCCATCACAAGGCTCCAATACAGGACTGGGCACAGCGGCAGCCCCTGGGAGCTGGAAAAGGCGACGCTGGCGGACTCATCACACCCGGGAGCCTCTAGAAGGAACGCGGAGCTGCCGGCCCACTTCAGTTCACTTCCAGAACCGTGTGATAGTAAATGTGTGTTGTTTTCACCCACTGAGTGTGTGGTCATTTACCGCAGGTTGTGGACACTAAGCCAGTGGGCCTTTTGAATGGCTTGTTAATTACTGAAACTGCAACGTTAATGCTTTTGAATGATAAGAATCTGTGTCCTCTTCCTCCTCCCCTTCCCTCTGGAGTCCTGTGATTTTCATCTTTGCTTCTCATCTTGATGGTGGGCTGCTTCAGGGTGGAAGGTCTTGTTCCCTGGGGGGTTCCAGTACCAGGCACAGTCCTTCACCTTTGATTCTCACAATGACCTCGTAAACCCCACTTTTTCAAATGAGGAAGACGAGGCTCAGAGAGGGAGGTGTGTGGGGTCCTGACCACAACAGGCTCCAGCTCTTACCTGTGGGGCTGTGGTGATTAATCAATTTCAATCTAAAAAACTTGAGGTCTTATGAATGCATTTTAAAGGGTAAGACTCAGGAGGTAGCTATAAAAAGTACCATTCATTTCCCTGTAATCAGTGTTTGGAATTTTTTTGCTTTATTTTGTGCCCATGATAGCACTGAAATGATTATTTTATTTTTCTTTTTGGATCTGCTTTAAAAATCTATTACCATACTTATTTAAGATTTTTAGTAAAACCTATTTTTGTCTCCTTTGTTACTTCAAAATTCTATTGTGTGACTGTATTAGAGAGATGCCTGACCAATTTTGATGCAAAATCCTTTCATCCTATTTGAAATAGAGTAATAGACATTTTCATGCTTATTTGTTTATGAGGCTTTGTTCCGAACCATAAAAATATGGAGTTCATGGTTAACATTTGTATTAATAGATATGGAATTCATAAAATACCCAGTAGGTATGAATATACTGTTTTCTAAGTTTTACTCCTAGAGACCAAAAAAAAAAAAATGTTGGAAAGAAAACATTTTAGTTTTCCATCAGTATCAGATAATTTTCTCTAAAACACATTAGTTCATGGAATTTAGAACTCATTGTAGAATCCTACATTTGTAATTTAAATACTCAGATAATTTATCATTCTTTGAAAAGCATGAGTTTATTTGTCAGTAAGAATCATAAAAATGCTGCCTTGGATTTCAGATTTGATGCTACCTTTATATTTTCCGCTCGCTCTCAACCTAGGCACACCCCCAGGAACACTTAAAGAAGGAAGTCAGTTAGGAGATGTCCTGCCTACAAGCCTCGAAGCCAACGGTTTGAAGAAAAGCAGTTGGGGACTCTTATTTACCGGGATCGTCGGTGGGGCACTGGTGGCTGTGTATGCGGTGGCCACACCATTTATAACTCCAGCCCTCCGAGCAGTCTGTGTGCCCTTCGTACCTGCGACCGCAAAGCAGGT
>NW_011888971.1:1762291-1769786 GCF_000151845.1 Pteropus vampyrus | reverse complement strand
GTGTGTGTGTGTGTGTGTGTGTGTGTACACATGCACGTGTCTGTATTTAAAGAGAGGCAGAGAAAAGACACCTCCAACCATGTCCTTCCTCGTCTTCAGAAGTACAGGATACTTCTAAGTTTATTTGCGCTGTGGAAAAAAAGGCCCTGTAATTTTGTTTTAGGAATGCTCCTTAGATGCTTTCTCTTAAATAAGAATTGCCCATTTTAATATCGTCATCAGTGCTTGCATTCTTTTATACCATGTATACATAAATGATCTCTCTGTGGAGAAAATAAGACTTTTATTAGGCAATAAGAATTTTGACTGGCAAAGCACTTTTTCCCCCAGGTTTTTAACTAAAGATCATTTTATTGCATTTTTTACTTATTTTAGAGAAGAGGAGAGAGACTAGAGTTTTAAGGATGGTTCAACATGAAAAACAGGTGGTCCTGAGCTCCCTCGAGTGCCTGTGAGGCTGCTTTGGTGTAGAATAGGGTAGCGTGGACCAGGGGCACAGATGGCTTGGGGCCAACTGGCTCGGCCACCAGCTGGTCACTGGACGAGTCACTGGCCTTTCTGATGGATGACCTTTGGGGCAGGCCCTGCATGGAGTTGCTGTGAGATGAGATAAGGTGACTTACGGGGAAGCATTTGGAAAACTCGTGGATTGAACTAAGGAACGAAAATGAGCGCATGATGTTTTCCTTGTGAAATCGTAAACGGGCCTGTGAAACCTGCTGTTTGGTGAAATGGGAAATTGCTACTCATTTTGAAACAAAAGTTAAGCTGGATGTTTGGCTTTAAAAAGTTAATCTGAAAATTATATAATTGTATTAACCAATGTTACCCCAATAAACTTAATAAAAAAAAGTTAATCGATGAATTGTTTCTCCCCCCTCCTTTAGGTTACCTTTTCGCAGTACTCAAACGTCGTTGTTTTTGGGGTGCCTCAGATGGTGAGTATGCACTCCCTGGTTTTAGTTTGTGAAGGCCCTTCCAGCCCTAACAGAGCACCTCTCTGTGGCCTGCTCCCCCCTGTGCAAAATGACAGCCTCCCATAGATCCTGAGGGAACACTGGATTTCACTTCGTTGGTTACACAAAATACTTCAGGGCCTTAAAAGTTTAATCATAAAAGATTCAGTCATATTTTAAAGCTTTTGCTTCAGATAAAAATCTCAATTATCTATCTAAGCCCTAAAACTTCCAGTCTGAAAACTGCTTCATGAGCTCCCAGTGCCTCACGCAGTTGGAGATTTTCACGGTCACTCACTTCCATCCAGCTGAAATCACTTGGGGAAGTTAATGGGATGTTCTCTCTGAATTGATCATTCCTCCGATTTTGCAATAAGATAATTTTCAGGGCGAATGAGCACTGACTAGTTTCAATTGACCTCAGATGACTGATTTGTACTGAACTTTGATTATATACTTTCAGAAGTGAAAATACCACAGCATCGTAACGGTCCTAAATTTAGCCATTGGAGAGATGACCAGGAAGGGATGCGTTTGCTGTAATTGTTGGTTTACAGACCATGTAAAGAAATCCCTTTTCGCTTTCCAAAGTCTGTAATTGCAGCCATAATAATCTTGGAGAAATTGGATGTTTGCTGAAATGCCACTATAAAACTGATATGGTTTTCAATTAAAAAGAGAAATTTCCTTTTTTTATTCTGTTTTCTTATTCATACCTTAATTTTTGTATAAGATATTTCAGTACTTGTGAAATTTATTCATACCGTTAGAAACTTCAGTGCAATGCCATTTTATTTTTTGAAGTCAATTTAGAAGTGTTTTTGTTACATATTCTTGAAAGTGTCAGGATTCTATATGTTCATAATTCTCCATAAGCCTAAAGTGAAGGCGAAGCCTGGGTGCCTACACTTTTGATGTAGAAATAAAGGGTTGAAGGCAGTATCCTTGGCGATTAAAAAAAAATACTTTGGGATCGTAGACTTGCTATGCAATTTGATGGTTATTTACTACTTATTATGATGGTTGGACATTCCTTCAGAATAATTAGCATTTGGGGGCAAATAACTTTAATTTGAAATGCATGCTTTCTAAAAACGGTGTGGTATCTATTGGGACTTCCATGCAGTGTTAAGAGTCCAGATGATGGCCTGAGATGTGAGCTTATGAAGCCACGGCAGCTCTCTCTCAGCAGGGGGCAGCAGTGGCCTTTGGTAGTCACTGTCACCACATAAGTTGTGGGCTTCAACTCCTTGTGCCTCTGACCATGTTCGAGGATTGTCAGTTTTTGGAGCCGTTCACTCAGGGGAAATAAGAGTCCTATTATTCTGATCAACACTCCTGCAGTTATTGTCCAGTCTTCTGTACACAGAGAAGTATTAAATAAGGAATGTGTAGCAGTTCACTGTCCCCAAGAAGGAGAAGGGCAGCTGCCACACGGGACGCACTCACATGCCTCGGAGTGCCGGGTCCAGTGCACTTGCGGGTTTCTGTGCCGGTGGATGAGGATCGTGGCAGCAGAGGGCCTGGGCAGCTCCTGTCGGCCTGGAGGCCCGGTGCCCCGTGTGGAGGGCCCAGCTCTCCACCCTCATCAGGCTTTGCCTGCGTGGAGGCCTGAGCGAGAGCAGGCGCGCTGGCCGGGGAGCCCTCGGTCACTCCGTCAGCGCTGCAAAGCCCTTTTACCTGCCTGGGCCCGTCACTCAGTCCCCTGTGAAAACGCGTTTCCCTTCCCTGAGCACGGGTCAGTGTTCTGGTCCGGCTTAGTGCCTCAGCAAAGCCAGAGTGCCATGCAGTGTCTCGGGCTCAGCAAAGCCAGGGTGCTGTGCCGTGTCTCGGGCAGCCGAAGCACATGTAGGTAATGACAGGGCCAGGAGGACGTGTGGGGAACTTCAGAGGGAGAAACCTTGTCACAAACCCTCACCCTGCTTTTGATGCTGGACCGATCATTTGTGACAGCCGTTTGCAGTCAGAGTTCGAAATCAGAGGTGCCCTAAAAATTTCACTGGTCTGCATCTAACAAAGTAGTAACGAGAGTCACATTTGGACCTAGCAGCCCAGCAGTAGGGTTGTAAATGCCCACACTTAAGACGAGTTTATGTACCATGAGCATCTTTTCAAAATGGAGAACAGATCACCTGTGTCCCTGTTGAAAACCCTCTGTGACTTCTTGCTGCTTAAAAGCAGCGAGGATAACGCCCAAACCCTCCGCATGGCCCTGAGGCTCCCCCAGCTCTGTGTGCACCAGCCCGGGGCCTCCCCTGGGCCCCTGGACTCCACGGATTGCGGGGCCCTGTCCTCCCCTGACTTCAGTCCCCAGCTCTGGGCCTAGTTGGCGAACACCTATTGACCCTCGTGGTCAAATGTCTTTTCCTCTGAGAAGCCGGCCCCGACCCCCACAGGGAGCCGAGCCCCAGGGCCCCTCTTTTCCATTCGTGCAGCGCCTGCTCCCCTCTCCTTAGACAGGGCAGCGAGCATTTCCGGGTGCGATGGCTTTGGCAGTGTTTGCTCGAACAAAGGCCACGTTTGTGTTTGCCACCAGACCTCCAGCATGGCAGCCTCGGCAGAGTGACGCTCCGGAAGTATTTGTTAAATGGATGAGTACTTATGGCATAAACATACCCATTAAGTACATGTCTCCCAGTGGGCTATTAAAGTTCATAATTTCGAAGAATGACTAATATAATTTTGGTTATGAATCCTGTTATGAATCAATGGATGAAAATATCACCATGTTCTGATAAAGAAATGATTTGCGATTGAATCATTTATCCTTCATTCATTCATTTGACCAGTATTTATTCATGGCCCACTTGGGATGCTTCAGGGGATGAGAGAGAATCATCTCTGCACTGGGTGCGTCTGTGCTAGTGGGGCGAGCAGATACCAGGTGAGATGCCTAATAAACTGTCTACAATAGAAAGGGGTAGGTGCTGTGCAGCAGAGACTGTCCCTGATCAGGGACACGTGGAGGTGGGGGAGGGAGCTGTACAGCTGGTCTGAAGGGGGGAGCAGAGGACCTGGCAATTAAGTGCTGAGGGGTGTGAGACTGTTGGATTCCAGGAGCAGCAGGGAGGTGAGTGAGCGGAGGGAGGGGGAACGGGGGTTGAGACGGGAAGGACACTGGGCCCTTGTAAGGCGGGAGCCATCGTGGGTTTGAGTAGAGGAGCGGAGGAAACCAGGGGTGCCGAAAAGGATCGCAGGCCACCGTGGGGGGAGGGAAAGGTGTGAAGGATGACTCTCAGGTTTCCGTCTGAGCAACTGGAAGTTTGGGCTCACCATTTGTGAGCTGGGGAAGATGCAGGCAGAGTGGCTTGGGAACAGGTCAGGAATCCCAGGTGGCCTGTGCCATTTGCCATGTGTGTGGGGGTGTCAGGTTGGCAGTGGTGGATAGAGGAAGTTTGGGGCTCAGGAGGACTGACTGGGGGTCACGTTTTGCCCCCGGAAGGAGTTGGAGCACAGGGGTGGCTGAGATCACCCAGGCTGAGGGCGGAGCCATCCAAGGCCTGAGCCCTGGCCTCTGACAGATGAGGGACACCCAGCAAAGCACTCTTGAGAGGAGGAGGTCCCGGAGGAGGAAAGCCGAGGGTGAGTTACCTGGAAACCAAGTGAAGCCAGTGCTTCAGGGAGGAGGAAGTGACCAGGTGGCTCAAAGCTGTTGATGACCATAGCTAATTTGTCTTACATGCCTTTGAGCTGGTTTCAGCTTATGTTTAAAGTTTTGAAGATGTAATTAGAATACGATGAGTGCGTTTCACTTTGAAGCCTGTAATTGTATGAATAAGTTTGAATTCCATTAGACAGACACGACACATCACCGCTTCTCTTTGTGTGTGATATCAAGACCCAGATTTGTTGCATATTTCTGTGTCATTTAGTCAGTTAATTTCTTATGATTGAAATAGCTCCTTTTCATTTTAGGTTTATCTTGACTTAGCATGTGACAGTCATTTGGAAATAAAAGAAACTAAAAGAGAAAAGAATAATAGTAATATGAATATGTTTTCAATTACCCTTTTTACGAACACAATTACCATAAGAAACCCCTGATATTTTGGAGAAACACATATTGCCTCATTCTTTGCTTGCTTAATTTTTCCCTCAAGGAACAAAACTTTTTCTGTTTTAAAGTCATGTTTTCTTGGCTGTTTAAAGAATAGAAATATTCCATCCTTAATGAAATTTATTCTTTGTTATCTTGGTATTGATTTTAATGAAGAATCAGAATTTTGGCTTACTCTGGCCATTGTTCATGTAGAGGAGTTTTTCCAAGCCACGTTTTAAAGGAATAAAATCTCCATAGAAGTATCGTCGATTTGTTTGTCTTAGTTGACTGTGGTACTTTTCGAGGGAGCAGTTTTTGCTCAGATCTTGGTTTCTAAATAGCATATCCCACTCAGAGGATACATGAATGTGTGAGAAATGGCGGACACGGGGCTGAGGAAGGGAAGATACAAAAACCTTGAACATTGTGTTGTAGCAGAATGTAAGACGTGCTCAAAATATTTGATAGGGGCTTGTCCAAAAGAAAGAGAAGCCGCTCGAAGAGCCTTCCAGTGTCCAAACTGGGACAACTTGACCATTAGAATAAACGAGACAGTAGTGGATTATCACCGATTGAATGAAACGAGAGTCTAGGGGTTCATACAGAGATAGCCGGCTATGTAGAGAGAGAGACGGGGAGCCCTTCCTTGCAGTAGAATGTAGAATTTCATCCAGAAGGAATGACAGAGTTAGCAAATCTACACTTTGCAACCATTATAGTAAAAATTGACTCAGGCCAGGATCATCAGTGAATGCCACATCTAATGGGGGGACAGCTCAATGAGTAACAGGATATGTACATCCTCTCAAGGTGTTTCCTGACAAATTACTCATTGTAGAGGAAACATAGTGACCACACTGTGGAGACACCAGATTCCACCTTACCCAGTAGTGACCGTCACCTTCAAAGCAGGAAGACCCATGGGCATGACTGTGGGGTCCTGAGCTGTTCACAGCTCCACTTATTGGTACTGCTGAAGACTCACATGCCGTGTCGTCACCAGCAAACGTAAGAGGTCACCCAGGTGAGGGCCATTTGGAAAAATAACTCCCGTATTTTTAAAGGATGTTATTGTCGGAGACAAAGCTGGAGGACCTGTCAGATTAAAGGAGAGCGAGGAGACAGCGAACTGCAGTCTGGGGTCCTGGACTGGGGACGGGCGTCATAAAGGACGTGATTGGGACGTTTATTTCATTGGACTATAATGTTATGTTTCCTGAACATCATACTGCTGTGGCTGTTTCTTAGAAAATATTTTCTTAGAAGACACTGAAGCATCAAGGAATAAAGGGGCATGTTGTTTGCAGCCCATTCTCAAATTATAAAAAATTCGAGAAGGGAAGAGGGCAAACCAGATAAAGCAAATATGACAAACCTAAAATTCACGAACCTGGGTAAAGGTGGATGGGAGTTCTTTGTTCTATTCTTGTGACTTTTCTGTAAATTTGAAATTGTTTCAAAATAACAAAAGAAAGAAGTGGAAAGAATATTCTTGGAGGTGAAAGTGGTAATATGTTTTTAGGACCTGAAGATAAACTTTTAAGTGATTGTTAATTCGCTGATGTCATTACGATGGGAGTACTTTTACAACCAATAGAACGCTTTCTTCACAGGTAGATTGGTAATAAAATGATACTGAAGTGATAAGAGGATTTTACTTTTTATAAGTTAGGCCGACTAGCAAGAAATTATCAGTAGATATAGATGTATTTTTTAGAAAATACGAAATATTTCATTATGAATGTGTATATTTTTCACAGTCTAATTCCATTTTATTGATGCTAGACGGTATTGATTTTAAGATGCACCTTTGCTGTTGAGTAAGAAAAAAATATTGCCATTTATTCTAAGACAACGTCAATTGTAAGATTGCAGAAATGTTAAAAATGTGGAAAAGTATGTGTTAAATGATTGAGACATAGTAGATTGAAATGTTTAGGTAGGTTAATAATTTAAATCTGCTTCTCATTTTAATTATTGCCACGTCATGATTTTAGTTAGAAAACCAGAAACCTGTGATACACATGTGCTAAAATTGACATATTTCATAATTGATACTAGAAGTTGTTCTTATAACTGTTAATAGACTTCTGTATTTTAACTGGTTGTTTGATAATGTATTTATGCCGTGAAGTGATCTTTTTTACAATTAGCGATTTTTGCACAGATCTTTTCGGGCGGTCAATACAGAAGGACATTTGGGAATCACTTCTTCTGAATCACTGTTCCCTGACATAATGGCTGTCATGTCCACAGATGCCGCACTTGGAGAAGAAATTTGAGCTCGAGCTTGAGGGTGACGCTAGAGTCATCGCTTGCCGGTTCCCCTTCCCGAACTGGACCCCGGACCAGGTCACCGGAGAGGGGATAGATACCGTGTGGGTGTATGACGTAAGCACTTTCAGAGGAAGCGAAAAGAGGCCCTGAAGGTCGATGCATTTCCAGTCATTAAAGTATAAAATTTATTGAGAGTGTTTTTCTGAAGTGTCAGTGGTCTTTG
>NW_011888971.1:1743608-1762241 GCF_000151845.1 Pteropus vampyrus | reverse complement strand
GGGAGTACTTTTACAACCAATAAAACGCTTTCTTCACAGGTAGATTGGTAATAAAATGATACTGAAGTGATAAGAGGATTTTACTTTTTATAAGTTAGGCCGACTAGCAAGAAATTATCAGTAGATATAGATGTATTTTTTAGAAAATACGAAATATTTCATTATGAATGTGTATATTTTTCACAGTCTAATTCCATTTTATTGATGCTAGACGGTATTGATTTTAAGATGCACCTTTGCTGTTGAGTAAGAAAAAAATATTGCCATTTATTCTAAGACAACGTCAATTGTAAGATTGCAGAAATGTTAAAAATGTGGAAAAGTATGTGTTAAATGATTGAGACATAGTAGATTGAAATGTTTAGGTAGGTTAATAATTTAAATCTGCTTCTCATTTTAATTATTGCCACGTCATGATTTTAGTTAGAAAACCAGAAACCTGTGATACACATGTGCTAAAATTGACATATTTCATAATTGATACTAGAAGTTGTTCTTATAACTGTTAATAGACTTCTGTATTTTAACGGGTTGTTTGATAATGTATTTATGCCGTGAAGTGATCTTTTTTACAATTAGCGATTTTTGCACAGATCTTTTCGGGCGGTCAATACAGAAGGACATTTGGGAATCACTTCTTCTGAATCACTGTTCCCTGACATAATGGCTGTCATGTCCACAGATGCCGCACTTGGAGAAGAAATTTGAGCTCGAGCTTGAGGGTGACGCTAGAGTCATCGCTTGCCGGTTCCCCTTCCCGAACTGGACCCCGGACCAGGTCACCGGAGAGGGGATAGATACCGTGTGGGTGTATGACGTAAGCACTTTCAGAGGAAGCGAAAAGAGGCCCTGAAGGTCGATGCATTTCCAGTCATTAAAGTATAAAATTTATTGAGAGTGTTTTTCTGAAGTGTCAGTGGTCTTTGGTTTTACAGACTTACAGCTATGTGTTTAGCAATGAATATGTTTTTGTTTGGTATGGGATGAGAAATTACTGTCATTTTCCCTAACTTTTGGAGGAAACAGAGAAGAACAGGTTTGAAGTCCCCTTTTATGGCTTAGTCTAAAAAATCGTGCTTACAGTTTTTCATGCACTTGGAAGTATGAAAATACGAGTAAGTGTTGGGTCGTGTTGATGGGTGGGCAGCATGTTGACAGTGCTTCACGTTACAAAGAATGCGATTTCATGTCGCCGATGAGAAGAAACGATTTTAAAGGGGGTATGTGTTAGTGAACGTTCCTAGTTCCTTATAACTTTATTCATCCTTAAGATTTATCTCTTTCTCCTCTGAACGTCATGGCAAAATTAATTTTCTAAAGGATTTAGAGAGGCATTTATTAGGAATAATTTGTTCCAAGGCTAGGTGAATACCGTATTTTATTGAATCTAAGATATGTAAGTGTGTATATTTGTGTATGTATACATCCCCATTTTAATATTTCTGAAATTGTGACGTACTTTCCAGCTGATGGTGTTTTATAGCCGTAATGGGCAGCGTTGTACGCCATCGGCTGCCATTGATGGCATCTCAGATTTGATGAAATAGGGCGCTCAGAGGAGACACGTGGCACAGTGGAGTGGTTGGCAATTTAATCCGCGATCGTGGACTTCAGACTAAGCCGGCCTGGGTTCGGGTCCGTCCTGGCCCCTCAGCAGGTGGCCTCGGACAGTGGCTCGCCCTCTCGGAGCCTTGGTTTCCCGAGTAGCTGTGTCTTTTGTGTAATGATACACTGAAGTGGGGACTGGGGACCAATTCGTAAAACTCATGGTATATAGTCTTTGGTCTGTAAATAGTATTTGTTATTTTAAATGCTAATGAAAAGCTTATTCACAGAAGTTGCACATTATTTCTGCTAGTCGCTTCTTTTATGAAAGCAGCCATTTATTTAATATTTCTCATTTATGAGAAGGGACTTGAACAATTTAAATAAAGACAAGTTAAGGAAAATCTTTGAATGTGAGTAGACAGGCCTCATATATCTGAGAAATTAATATAGAATAGTGGCTCAGATAATCTCTGCTTATCACAGAAAAGAATTGAACTCCCAGCCGCACACCTTGTAACCTAAATACCAAACTGCCTTAGAGATCTGATAAAATGAGATGGTTTGTGTTTTTTACTAAACTGATAAAAATGTGATCAATTTGATGATTTTTATTTAAATGAGAAGCAACCAGGGATTCATTCATTCATTCAGAAAATACTTATTGAGTGTCTACTGTGTAATGACCTTTCCCAAGTCAGTGGTGAATAGACATGCACGTCCCGTGATCTTACGGAATTTATGTGCTGGAAGGGAGAGACGAAGACATGGGCGAGTGGGTGTGAGTGAGGTGTGGCGTTCTCTGAGAGAACTAATCCTGTGTTAGTAGAGAGAGCACTGTGGGGGCGGGACGTTGTGGACGTTTGTCAGGTTTTTGGCTGCCACCATCTCTCCCTTTCTCAGTAGGCCCCGAATATCTAATGAAGAATGAACTCTCTGTCCTGATGTGCAGTTTTGGTGTGTGCCTCTCACTGTCACTCTGGCCAGCATGCTTGGAACAGGTCCTCTCACAGCGCCTGTGCAGGAAGGGGTGGTGGGCAGAGGCGGACGTATTCCTGGTGGGTTTGTGGAGCCATCCAGTTATATGCGGAGCCATAGAGAACTTAATTCTGGGGATTCTTTATCTTCCCAAGATTTAGATGATGCTTGATCCTGCAACCTCAGAGTAGAACAGACTGTTTCGTAGAACCGTTGTGATTCATGGGATCTGAAAGATCTTTAATTGCTTTTTAAAAATGTACCTGTAGGTAAGAAGTGTACAGTCAGGGTTTTCCTGTAGAGGTTATTGTGGCTTCTCTGGCTGGTTTGAAATTTTATTAGTTATTAGGTTAAGGACATTGATCAAATTTGAACATGCTACAAGGTAGGGAATAATGACAGCAGCTGTGCTTGAAGTCAAGAAGAGGATTCAAAAGTGTGTACATTGAAATCAGGGTTAATTGCTAACCTGGTAAAATTTGGAGTTAAAAACAAACAGGAATAGAAATATAGCTCAGGGGGGATGTAGCCTAACAGGAGCCATTGTGAACACACTCAGGTAAGGACTTGCGGTCACTCCCATCTGAATGTGTCTTTCTCCAAAAGCATGGACGCAGGATCGCGACCCAGGTGTGCCAGGTGGGCGTCGGCAGACCCTTGGCCGGTCCTGGCATTCACACTCCCTGACGTGCTTGGCTTCACCATGTGCATGTGAAACCAAGTTCAGAAGATTTGAGAAATGAGACTTCCACACGTCCTTCATTCACCATTGCTGGGCAGTGGTGTACCCTGGTCAAAACAGAATAGAAAACAATGCCAGGTTCCTGATATTTGGACCACGCAGACAGATGCTACCCCTCGGGCAGTGTGCTTTCCCTACGGCCACGGTGTGAAAGGCCTGCTGTGAAGGAAGAAACGTTCTCAGTGTGGAGTCTTCTGGGCTCATGCTACAGTCTGCATCTGCATTCCCTAGCTTGGCCCCGAGAATGGCCACTCAGCCCTTGCAGAGTCCCCTGCAGGCGTCTGCGTAAGTCCCACAGACAAGCAGGACATGCCTTGGTGGTGTGTTGTGTCTCGTCGCCCACTGGGGCTATGTGTGCCCAGCCTCTGTGAGGTGGAATGTGCTTCACCTGGCCTGGGCAGCCAAGTGTGCAGGCCTCTGACCCAGGCCACCTGTCCTGGAGCAGGGGACACTGGCGGGCCCACCAGGGGAGGTGTGCAGACACCGCTTGCTCCTACCCAGCACTCATCACCCCTCTTCTTTAGTAACAGGATCCCGGGTTTTCAGGTGTCAGGCACCAGTGTGTGCTGGTACAGAGATCCCATCTCTTGGGCGTCAAGGTGGGCGGGGGGCATGTGATCGAGTTCTCGCCAGTGAGGTTTGAGGGGCGTCTGCTGGGCCTTCGGGAAAGGTTTTGTTGCTGACAGGAGATGCTCGAGGTGTAAGTGACCTTCCTGTCTTCGGACGGGCTGCAGCCACTTTCCAGCCACTGGGGGAAAGTGAAGATGAAGGTGAAGGCCAACGTGCTGAGGCTGGTGGAGCAGAGAGAAAGACTGGGTCTCTGACGATGCCCCTGACGTGCTGAACTACGTGGAGCCTCCAAGTTCAAGACATCCTGTTAAGTGAAGTAATAAACCCATGTTGTTTTTAAGCCGCTTTGACTCGATGTGGTGGTATTTGCACCATGCAGCAGCCTGGCAGAGATGAGGGTGTGAGGCCACACCGGGGCGAGGGGGCCCAGTAGTGTGCGGTGGCGGGCACCTGTGAGCCCACTGCCCCTCTCCACCGAGTACTGGAGGAGACAGCACTAGTTGGCCAGGTCAGAGGTGCGTCTGGAGTGTGAGTGTGGGGAGCACCTGGGCTGGGGCCCCCAGAATGCTCTTTGGGGAGTAGTGCCAAGTCAAGAGGGCTATGGACTTGGACCTGGCCTTCACAGCCGACGTGAGTCATCCCAGGAAAGCATCCTGTTCTTGGGGACGTGTGCAGGGGTGAGGAACAGCAGAGCCTCAGCCATGTCCCCGCACCCAGGAAGATTTATAGGGAGGTGGTTCCTCAGGGTTAGGAAGGAATTGGGAAAAACAAGGAAGAAGCTACCTGCAGATTGCCCTTCTCAGGGTCGCCAGGTGGAGGAGCTGTGTATGGATTGCACGTTTGTGTCCTGAAAAGTTTGTGTTGAAATCCTAGCCATCGCTAAGATGGCATTAGGGGGCGTGGCCTTTGGGTGATTAGGTTGCGAAGGCAGAGAGCCCAGCAGGGAGATTAGTGCCCTGACAACCCCCAGAGAGCTCCCTTGCCCCTTCTGCCTTGTGAGGACACAGGAAGGAGATGGTTATTTATGAATCAGGAAGTGTGTTCTCCCCAGACACTGAATCTGCAGGTGCCTTGACCTTGGACTTATCAGCCCCCAGTCTGTGAGAAATAAATGCTTGTTATTTAAGCCCCTGAGTCTCGTGTTCTGTGATAGCCGTTGAGCTGACCGAGACAAGCTGGTAACTTAGAATAGCGACACCCAGCACTACTCAGGCTTGTCCTGCTGCCAGCCAAGGAAAGGCAGGGAAGGGGAGCTAGGCTTCAGGAGGGGAGCTAGCTTCATGTGCCGCTGGGCAGCGGGTGGATGGCACCGCCCTGACTGATGGCCTGGCCTTGCGGCTGCGTGGGCCCCCCTGGATGACGTCAGGGTGTGGCACCGGCCTTAGGAGGAGGCCTTTCTGGGAGAGATCTCCTCTGTGCACCCCCACCCCTGCCCACACAGAGGATGCTATTTGTCCCTAAACTAACACAGACGATAGGAAAAACGAGAAATAGAAAGGGACTAGAGTAAGCCATGGTGATGAGCACGAGTGAGTTGTAGACGGTGACTGGTCTTGATGACGTACCCCGCGAGGCACTGTTGCAGGGGCTGCGGAGGTTCCCCCAGGTGAGGGGCGGTGGTGGACGTTTCCCAGTGGTTCACAGTTGCCAAGCAGAAGAAAGGAAAGTGATCATGAACCTGACCCTGTGCCCTGGAAGTGCTCCGCTGCCATCCTCAGGGAGGGGCCTCTCTTTCTTTTTTAACCCACGGAGTCCCCGTTAACCGGCTCAGTCACGCAGACACAGGGGCACAGGGTCTTAGTGCGCTCGCTTGCTCCCCCCCGCGGTAGACCTGCTCAGCTCGGCCCTGGGAGTGAACTGCCCCCTGGGTGTGGACTGCCCTCGGGTGGCTGCTGAAGGGGCGTGAAGCCTAAGCTCAGTCTGAAGTGCAGGCTTAGGAAAGCCATTTGAAGTTAGAATGCCTTGCGTCTGGACATGGCTGGTCACTGGTCACTGGAGATATTGGAGCAGAGGCCGGGCAGCCACTTGGTGGGGATGTTGTAGAAGGCATGCCTCTGCAAGCAGGTGTGGAGTCCTGAAGTGACCCGACGTGACCGCAAGCCTTCCAGCTTGGCAGGGCCTCCTGCACCCTTTCCGCCGACCTCCGTGGGTCTGGGCGGCATCACAGCCGTCTTCATCAGAGACGCGTCCAACTCCAGCAGCACGCAGCGTCCCCTGAGCACAGCAAGGCTGCGGCAGCCGCTGATGGTGCGAAGTACAGGCACACCGCGTTTTACCGCGCTTCACAGATGTTGCGGTTTTTACAAATCGAAGGCCAGACCCTCCACCAGCAAAAGGATTACGACCCACTTTATTGCGAGACTCGCTTTATTGCGCGATCTGGAGCCCATCCTGCAGTACCTCCTAGGTCTGCCCGGAGTCAGAATGTCGGGAAAGCTGGTGAGTGGAGACAAGCCGTGTCAGAACTCCAGAGGAGAGGGCGAATGCCCAGAGAAGGAAGGGGGAGCCCGCGAAACCCCAGATGGCCTCACTGCAGAGGACACAATTGTGTCCCCAAGTCCTGGTTAGAACCAGGGACTGTTCTCGAAGCCCCGGGGATTAATACGTCACTAATGGTGCCTCATCTCCCTCTACGTGACACCGCCCCACCTACAACCTTGTCGAGGGCGCAGCCTAATGGGCACCCAGCTCCTTGACTCTTCACCGATTAGCGGGACCCAGGTCGGGCATCTGAGCCAAAGGCAGGCCGTGGAGACGGGATGAGCTACGCAGAGTTTATGTCGAGAATTTGAATTGTGAACAGGAAGGTTGGGGACGTCTAGGCGGAAGCTGAGCTCGTGAAGCTGAGGCCAGAGGAGAGGTAGGAGGGGTGCGAGAGAGGAACGGCCGGGTTTCTCTCTGGGTCAGGGACTCAGTCCAGAGAGCAGGCCAGTCCTGAGGGTGGGACCCTGCCAGACCGCCCCCTTCCCCCACAGCCATCAGGGCCAGAGGAGCGGGGTGGTAGGAGCAGAGCCGTCACTCCCTAGACCAGCTCCGCTCGCCTCCGCGTCACATTCGGTTGAGTTCTGTGCTCTCTGAAGATCTCTATTTAGGAAACAGGTTACTTTATGACAAAGGAAAATACTACTTGTCGTAACAGGTGTTAAACACAAGGAACTTATTATCCCCGACGTTGGCGCAGGCCATATATTCACATGGAAAAATGGGTATTCATATAAACGTAAGGAAATCTCCATCTACATAACAGTAACGGTTAGTCATCTGGGATTCTCTTAGGCGGAACACCTTTCTCCAGAGCGAAGTGTTCCCGGAATAATGAAACATTATGGTTACATCGGAATTGGCACACTTGTGACCTAATGGACTGATGCAAATTGAACATGAACCAAAAAAAAAAAAAAAAAAAAACACATAACTTTTATAGGTGATGGAAATTCGATGTCTTCTCTAATTTAATATTATGGTGTGAACCTTATCCAAGAAGGATTGATACAATGATAGCTCATTGATCACTAGGTTTAATTCAAGGACGGAAGGAAGAATCAAATTTGTTTCCTTCTCTGTAATATCGTAGATGAAAGACAGCAGCGAAGTTATTTTTTATAAGAATGAATCTTAATGTTAGAAGAATTTAACAAAACTCCATGTGTATCCCAGACTTGGTGGATCCGTCCGTGTAGAGAGAGCGTGTAGGGTTTGCTGTAAGGGTAGCTTTGCAGTGTTGTTTGCGGGGAACGTGGCAGCTTGAAGCGACGGAAAACATTAGGCTAAGTGCAGGTGGAGCCCAGCGGGCAGTCAGCGAGGTCGTGAGGCGGGGGAAGCTTCTAGAGCTCAGAGATCTTCCCTTTCCGCTTTCCCCTACACCTCCCTGTGCCGGCCACTTGTCCTTTACCATTGAACTACGTGGCCTTTTCCCCACACGTCCACTCATTTCTGATTTAAGGGTTACATGACGTATTGCCATTTTCAAGGGCATTTGCATTTTCTTAAGGAGTGCTTTCACAGGAATCCGAATTTTAGTGACACCGAAGGAGAGTGACCTGTAGTGGAGAAAGCTCAGCTCGTGGGCTTCTCTCTGGCCCCCACCCCTGTCGAAACTACCCAGCTGGCATGTCTGTTTCAGCTCAGAAAGGTGTTTCCCTTGATCTGAAACTATTAATCATGAATGGAAATTCATAGTCCAGAAACTACCATAGTCACGCCAGCTCTCATGTACCATCATGGCCGAGGGCTTTTACACACATTATTTTTAATTCTTCCATTAATTCCACAGTGTAGCTAGGCTCTTTCTCAGTTGGGTAAACTGAAGCCTTCAGAGAGTAATTCGTTTGCTAAAGCTCATGCATAAATTAGCAAGTAGTAGACCTGCAGTTTGAACCCAGGCCTGCCGGATGCACAGACCGATCTGCCTTCCCCTATTTCACAGGCCAGGGGGTGGGGAGGCCTCTGCTGCCGGAACTGATCCCACCCACCCAGTTAGTGTAGACATTAGGCTCATATGAATAACCCTGGAGCTTGGCTTCCGTGCCTCTTTCAATCAGGATGACTCTTTTTTTCGTAGGCACAGGGTGGCCCTTGAATTAGAGGCATAAGCCTAGGAGAAGGGTACAGCAGCTGATTTTCCAGAACTTTGCCCACTCAGAAATAGGTAGGCGAAATAGTATACTCTAAAAAGTCAAGCGGGTTTGCCACCTGCCTTTTAGGTCCGCCCTACCGAAGGGTGGGTCGGCGCAAACACATCCCCTGTGCTGGAAAATGCACAGCGCGTGAGAGCACACGTCTGTGTCGCTTTGCTCTGGCCGCCGTGCGCTGGGAAGCTCATACCACAGAAATTTATGTCGTGTAGCCCGGAGGCCGGAAGTCCAAGGTCGGGGGTCCGCAGGTCTGGTTTTTCTGGGGGCTCCTGTCCTCCGCTCGACGACGGCTGCCTTCTCTTCCTACCGTGCCGTTTCGTGGCCTTTCCTCTGGGCACCTGCATCCCTGGTGTCTCTTTCTTTCCTCGTAAGGACACCAGTCCTGCTGGATTAGGGCTCCACCTTCACAGCCTCATTTTAACTCCATCACCTCTTTAAAGCCCCCGTCTTCACATACAGTCACATTCTGAGTTACTCGGGGTCTGTGCTTCCACACACGCAGTTTGGGAGGACACGATTCAGTCCTCAAGAACATCTGAGAGCATCATCTTTAGAATTCAGTCACTGGACCCAGCCTTAATGTGCATCGATTGAGACCATTTAAGCACATTAGGGTGGGTCTGTACAGAGCAGCTGTGAAACGGACTGCAGGGTGACCTGTGCCAGTGCACGTGTGATTTCCAGATCGAAGCTCCTCTGCTGTGACGCTGCGCCTCAAACACAACCAGCCTTATGGAAAAGTAGGGTCAATGAGGGGCCACGCAGACCGGGGCAGCCGCGAACCCAGTGCATCATGGGAGCAATCGCTGGTACCTGGAGGTCACTCAGACAGTCTGGAAAGGCAGCTCAGAGGTGCTGCAGACTGTCCGAGGGGACAGGCATAAAATAAAATAGCACGGGGACGCTGGTTTGGGGGAAAGACAGTGCAGGTGAGCAGTGGAGGCCTTCCGCCCTGCCTCAGTCCCTGGACTCGGCAAGGTACACGTGCGTGTATCCTGCCAGGAAGAATCTATGAGGATATGAGAGACTGGTAATAGCTTTTGCTTCTGGGTAAGGAGAGTGGGGATTGGAATGTGAGGTGACAGGAAGACTTCCTTCATTATTTATTTTTAAAAATAGTGTTGCATTTTGCTTTTACTATATATGACTTTTCAATGAAAAGTTAATTTTTTTAAAGTTTACATGTACAGATAGACAATTAGCTTCGATTCACTGTTCGAAGCACCAGTGGGAGAGAGAACTACTCAGTGATGATGTGGCAGTGAGATGTGCTGAGCTGTCGTGACCGCGGCCACTGGGAAATAAGACTGGGAGATCAGAGAGCTGGGCGTTTTGGGCAGATCCATCAGCACTGAGTGCTGGGCTTGATGAAGATGGAGGACCGAATTCCCATGATTTGTGTTGTTTAATATTGTCAGTTCCTGATTTTCTTGTTTTACCTCCAAGTCTTTCTTCCTTTCCCCGCAACGTGTGCCTTTATCATAGAAGGGAAAGAGAGAAACACGTGATTTGTGAGGTCAGGTCAGTGGCTTACAGGAGCCGAAGTTCGAAGGGCACTGGGCGAGGGGAGGCGGGCGTGGAAGGCCATGGACGTGAGGGGTGAGAGGAGCAGCCCCGGACAGCGCCTCCTTCCCGGCTACATCCTCCTCCCCGGCCCCTCTCCCCACCCGCTCTAGGTCATGACCAGCCCGCGGCCTTCTCCCTCATTGTCCTTTCCTGCCTTCTCTGAGAGTTGTTGCTAAGTTTTAGAACTGGTTATGTCCAACACCGAATTTTGGCAGCAAGTTCAAAGCCATGATGTTTTCTCTTGCTTTTCGTATTGTCTAAACAGGGACATATTGGGTAGAACAGCAACTGACATACCAAACAGCACTGAATGGAACCTTTAAGATGGTGACTTTGAATAACCATCAACTCTCCCTGTCCCCAATGGAGTCCTGTGCCATTGATTCCAGGGACTGGCGATTCACCCCCCAACCCATAAGACAGCCTGTTTTGCCCTGGTGCACCCCCGTTAGAGATACCTTCTGCATACCTGGCTCCCTAGCATTTCCCACCCACTGGCCCTAGTTTTACCCTTGGGGGCACCTAGGCTAGGCTTTAAATGATCTTTCTGAAGTGTGGTCCTGGAGCCAGACACAGTCCCCTGGTGTGGCCCCACAGCCCAGGGGAGAACAGATGATCCCCTTCCTTACTCTTGAACTTGTCTTCAAGTAACACTGACACATGACACTCTCGACTCACATGGAATTTTTACTTATGCTTCTGGGTCATCTGTCCCATATCACATTCTTATATAAACCACATCAGTAGAGTTATTTATTTATTTTTGACCCAAGCGAGTTTTATATCTTTGAAGCAAGCAAAGAACCTCAAGTATATTCCTTTATGAATTTTATCATATTAGATTTGCCCTACTGCTGTTAAGGGCTTTTAAGGGTTTTGGGGATCCTAATTCAATCATCCGATCATTTGGTTGTCACTGTGGATTTTATGCCACACACTCAGATTGAGACAGAGCTCTGAGATCCCCATGCTATACATCATATGTACATACAATTTGATGGCTTCGAACATAGGTATATGCCTTTATAACCATCCCCACAATCAAGGTAATGAACAAATCCATCACCTCCCAAAGTCCCCTCCTGCTCTTCTGTTTGTGGCAGTTGATTTGGTGGGAAGAACACAACAGAAAATCCACCCTCTTAACATTTTGAAGTGCACAGTACTGAGTCTTTAACTATAGGCGCCATGTTGGGTAGCAGATCTCCAGAACTTGTTTGTCCAGCAAGACTGCATGCAGCTTCCAACCCCTGGAAGAGCAGCTCCCCACTCACCCTCCTCACTCATCCTCCCCCTGCCCCTGGCAGCCACCATTCTGCCCTCTGTTTCTGTGGGGTTCATTATTTTAGATTCCTCATGTAAGTGAGATCATGCAGTATTTGTCTTTCTGTGACTGGCTCATTTCACTTGGCCTAGTGTCCTCCTGGTCATCCATGTTGTCACATACTGCTGGAGTCTCTGCTTCCTTTTTACAGAGAATCTTTCTGGCCCAGCTCCCTCCCGAGATGATGTCAGACTCTCTAGCCTGGAGTTCTCAGAACTGGTCTTCCTCGCCTTTGCCAGACTTACACTAATATTTGCAACCACTGTAGATCTCTGGCACCTGTCCTGTTCTACATGATTTCTCCAACACCCCCCATGATAGTTTGGCTGCTCATTTACACATTTTCTCAGTTTCTGCACAATATTTTATCCTAACACGTTTGGGGACCGGATTCATTCAGAGCTGTTACCTGACATGGCTGTGTCTCTGTGGAGAAAAAAACCCAAGTTGGAATACATTTTGCTGTCCTGTTTTTTTAAACTTCTTTTGATTTTTTTTTTTATGCCTATAAAGTTCTTACAGTGCTGGTTTCTTCCTGAGTAAATGAGTCTAAATTTGTAATTTTTACTGAAAAAATTTTCTCTTAGCATAATCACTCACTGAGAGAACATTTCTCTCTACCAACAGTTTCGCAGTTATAACATGTCAGTTAAAATCTAAGTTTTTGGGGGATGGAGGATTCCAAATATAGAACAATGAATTTCACATTTATCATGTTTCTGCTTTTATTTACAATTTACAAATTATTTTTCATTTAATAGTTTTTATTTTTCCCATCCATCAGTTGAGCTGAGTTGGCTTCTCTCCTCTTCCCGCTGACACTCACCTTCACGTTTTGTTTTTGTCCTGACTCTCCAGGGCCCCATGGGTCCTGGCTTGTGCCATGTGCTCTTTCTGTCCCTGATGGGGTGGGTCTTAGGCTCTTTCTTTCTACATTTTCATTTTTCTGAATACAATTTTTGACTGCAAAATTTATGCCCTGGCGAAGCCTCTCCTCGTTTTGTTCACATATAAGTAGGCGTCATCTGTTTTTTGGTTTTTTTTTTTTTAATGTTTTATTTTGTAACCTATCTGCTGATTCAGCATCGCTTTTGTTTTCAGTAAATGAAAGGAGAACATTTCCACCCACTTAGTAGTTAGGCAAAGGGAAGGAAAAAAGCTTGAGAGCTCAGCAGTTCTTTGAGATGAGATAAGTACGTGATGTATTTACATTTTATTCTGCTGCATGGTTTGGTTCACATATTGGCATTTTGTATTTTCTGTAGTTTGGTGATTATTTAGGTTTTTACTCGATCCTTTTTAAGACATGAATTTTGATCCTATATAGCGTTTCCATGAAAACAGAAAGTTCTGTTTTTGTTTTTTTTTTTTCTGGCATAAAGAATTACTTTGCTACAGAACACAACGGATTATGTTTAGACTGCTGTGAACAAACAAATATTTCAAATTATTCATATGACTATTGGTCAAATCCTGCAGACTGCTAGCAAACATGAAAATAATTCAGACTGATTATGATGAATTCTTTCCCAGAAGCAAATGAACTATTACTGAATTAAAACAAGAAAGAGAATTTTACTGCTCAATTTGTATGAGGAGGGAAATTATGAAGGACAGTGATTTGCTATTACTGATTTTTCCCCCATAGCAGCAGAAAGTTTCAAAGTTTCAGAGTGGGCTTGATATATTTTTCTTTCGGTTTTCAATCCTTTGTTCAGAAAAACCAACATTCTGGCTTAAGAAAATAGAAATATCTTCCAAATGTAGGCTAATAATGATAACATATGTAAGTGCTATGTAGAAGTGTTTTAACCTAATGTTTTAAGGTATTAGTGGTAGGGTATGAGAGTTATACACTTTGAGAAACTTGAGGTATGGTATACAAACAGGAAAATTCACCCTTTTAAGTTTCTAGTGCTGTTTTGACAATGCAGTCAGTCAGTCATATCGCCACCACGCAATGAAGATACAGAATAATCCCATTACTCACAGAATTCCCTGTGGTCAGCCCCACTCCCTACTCTACCCCCTGGCAACCACTGATCTGCTTTCTGTCCCCACAGTTTTGCCTTTCCCAGAGTGTCATATAGATGGGATTGTACAGAACGTAATCCTATGAGTCAGCTTCTCTCACTGAGTGTAACGCATTCGAGATTCATCCATGTTGCTGCATGTTTACTGTTCATTGCTGAGTCGGACGGTCGGTACCTGACTTTGTTGATCATTCATCAGTAGAAAACCATTTGGAGAATGAAAGCCATTTGGAATTTTTCCCAGTTTTTGATGATTCTAAATAAAGGCACTATAAACATTTGCATACAGGTTTTCTTTTGTGAACATAAATTTTTGTTGAAGTTGGATAAATACCTTCAAGTAGGATTGCGGGCTTGTATGTTAACTTGATAGGCAACACCGGCCTGTGTCTGTGCCCCTGGCATCCTCACCAGCAGTGTGTAAGAGTCCCAGTTTGTCTGCATCCTCATCAGCACCTGGTTTTATCAGTTTTCTCTCCTCTATTCTAATAAGTTTGTACCGTTTTTGTTTTTTTTTTAAATTAGGGTATCTTTTTTTTTAAATTAGGGTATCATTTTGTAATCTTATTTGATACACATGTACCTTCTTTGGTGAAGTGTCTGTTAAAATCTTTTGCCTGTTTTAAAAATTGATTTATTATGTATTATTGAATTTCGATAGCTCTTTATATATTTAGGACACAAATCTTTTATCTTACATGCATTTTGCTAGTTCTCCCAGTCTGTGGCTTTTCTTTTTCATTCACTTAATAGTATCTTTTCCAAAGCAGAAGTTTTAAATTTCGATGAAGTCCGATTTAATCAATCTTTTATTAATGAGTTGTACTTTAATATCATAGCTAAGAAATCTTTGCTGGAGTTACAAAGATTTTCTCCTATGTTTACTTTTAAAGTTTTATAGTTTTAGGCTTTACATTTAGGTCTGTGATCCATGTTAGGTTAAGTTTTGTTTATGGGGTAAGGTATGGATGAAGTTTTATTTTTTTGCATGTGGCTAATCGTTCTAGTGACATTTTTTTGAAAAAGACCATCCTTTCTCCATTGAATTGCCATTGCTTCTGTGTTGAAAATCAATTGGAAAAATATATGTGAGTCTGTTTCTTAACTGTATATTTTGTTCCTTTGAGGAAGTTTTCTTATATTTTTAGTTTGCTGAGATGTTTAAACGAATTGATGTCGAATTTTGTCAAATGCCTTTTCTGCTTCTGTTGAGATGATTGTATGTTGTTTTCTTTTTTAGTCTGTTGATATGATGAATTACATTAATTGATTTTTGAATATTGAACTGCTCTTGTATTTCCTGGATAAGTAACACTTGGTCATGATGTATTATCCTTTTTATAAATTGCTTTATTCAATTTGCTAATATTTTGATGCTCTTTTTATCCTTTATTTATAAGGGATATCGATCTTTAGCTTCTTGTTTTACAATGTCTTTGTCTGGTTTTGGTATTAGGATAATGCCGGCCTTACAAAGTGAGTTCAGAAGTGTTGCTTATCTTCTCTTTTCTGGTAGAGTTTGTGTAGAATTAAACACACAGGTGGTGGTATTCCTTCCTTAAATAGTTAGTAGAATTCACTAGAAAAGCCATTTGTACCTGGAAAATTTAACGAGAGTAATGAACAAAGGCAAGAAAACAGCCAAGAATTTGAAAATGAGATAAAGACAGGAGTTAAAGGATTCAGATAGAAAGTGGTTGAATTCAAAGAGAAGCTGAACAGATGTAACATGTTTAAGTGAAGAAGAAGATGAGGAAGAGAAGAGAAGGAGGAGGAGGGAGAAGAAGGGGGAGCGTAGGAGGAGAAGACCCATTATCACTAGTGCCCGAGGACTAGTATTAAAACTATATTGCAAGAAAGAAGAATAAATGAAACTGTATTCCAAGAAGAAGAAAAACAAAACAATGGAACGGAACGAATACTTAAAACTATATTCTGAGAATACTCTCTGAAAATAAGAGTACACGTAAATCTAAATATTGAAATGGTCCAGAGAAGGCCTGGGCCAATGGCCCGGAATAATCAGTTCTGAGCAATAATATTCTAGTGCAACTATAAGGCTTTATTGACAAAAAAATTCCCTATGGTCTCCAGGCAAAAAGACGATATACTAATAAGGGAAAGAAAATTAGGCTGGCGTTAGATTTCTCAAGAGCAGCGTGTAAAACAAAGGGTTTACAGCGAAGTATTGTTTTTTTAAGAAGACTTGAGCAAAGAAAGTGTAAGCCAAGAATTTTAGATCCAGTCGAGCTGTTCTTTGAGAATCAAAACTATAAAAATAGTTTCGAAAGTACAAGAACTCAGGGAATATTCTACTCAGGACCCTTTCCTGTGTACAACTAGAGGAAGAGCTTGATCAGACCAACAAAAAAAACCAGGAAATTTTGGCAAAGGGACCGATGGTGGCAGTTTGATAGAATTTATTGTAGATCTAAGACAAAAACAAGAGTGGAAATGTGGGCAGAAAACAGTATGTAAAAGTCCTATCTTCTGACAAAGCTGACAAAAGATGTTACTAACAGATAGGAAAGAAGAGAGAGAAAAGGGAGAAATGGTGTAAGATCATTGATTGCTGCGTAGTTAATTGGTGAGGGTCAAAGGAAACCATTTGAAACTGAAACACAAGATAGTAAAATGTCAAGTAAGAAAAAAGGAGATATTGCATTGAATCTGATGACCGGTTTGGGGAATATTGCCACCTTAATGATGTGAAGTCTTCTGCTCCATGAAAATGGGTTCTTGTTCCATTTATTTAGATCTTTAATTTTTTTCAATAATATTTTGTAGTTTTCCACATCCAAATCTTGCACTTCTTTTGTTAAATATATCCTAAGTATTTTATTCTTTTCTATGCTATTATAAATGGAATCATTAATTTTCTTTTCAGATTGTTCATTGCTAGTACATAGAAATGCAATTGATTCTTGTATATTGATTGATCTTGTACCCTGCAACCTTTCTGAACTTGTCTGTTAGCTCTAATAGTGTACTTGTGGATCCCTCAGGCCAGGGGTCTCCAACCCCAAGGCCGTAGACCGATACCAGTCTGTGGCCTGTTAGGAACTGGGCTGCACAGCAGGAGGTGAGTGGCGTGTGAGCAAGCGAAGCTTCATCCTACTTGCGGCCGCTCCCCTGCATGAGCATCACTGTCTCAGCTCCACCTTGGATCATCAGGCATTAGACTCTCATAGGAGAATCAGTTCCTGGCGCCAGAAGGCTGCCTTAGGACTTTCTGTGCACAAGATCATGTCGTCTAACATGGATACATTTATTTCTTTTACTCGCCCAATCGCCTTGGCTAGAACCCCCTTACAGTGTTGAGTGGAAGTGGCGATGGCGGACATCTTGTTTTGCTCCTGGTCTTAGGGGAGAAAGCTTTCAGTCTTTCAGCATTGAGTGTGATACTCTCCGTGGGGCTGTGTAGGTGCCTGTCATCAGGATTGAAAGCTTCCTTCTATTCTGAGTTTATTGTGTTGTCATGATGAAAGAGTGTTAGATTTTGTCAAATGCTTTCTCTGTATCTATTGAGAATGATCACGTGGTCTTTGTTTTAATTCTGTTATTATGGTGTATTATGTTGATTGATTTTTATACATTGAATCAACCTTGAATTCCTGGGATAAATCCCATTGAGTTATGGCGAATATTTTTTATGTTACTGGATTAGGTTTGCTAGTATTTTGTTGAGGATTTTTATGTCTATAATCATAAGGAATATTAGTGTATGTGGTTTTCTTTTCTCGTGATGTGTTTTTGGTGTCAGGGTAATACTAGACTCATAGAATGAGTTGGGAGAATGTTTCCTCCTCTTCTGTTTTTTGGTAGAGTTTGTGAAGGATTGATGTTAATTCTTTTAACATTTGGTAGAATTCACCAGTGAAGCCTTCTAGTTACCTGCTGCTTTTGAAAAAAATAAAATCTGTATTTAGTTTTACATACATCAAAGACCAATACTTTAATAGTTTGTGTCATACTTGGGTTATCACCTTAAGAGTTTGCTTATTTAAATACCTTTAGAAATAACTTATCTTCCCAAATGATTTATGAAAGAATCAGATTCATCGGTAATTGAATAGTTGAAAATTTATAGTTTTGCCAGACCAAGGGCCATGTTTGATAGACTCAGTTGTCTTTTAACTGATTAAAACCATTAATTGAATGAACCCATTCATTTAGTAGGCTTTATTGCACATCAGTAATGTGTTAGATTTAGAAGAGAAATTTTGACATGAGGATAATGTTGTAATTTGCCACCGCTGGAGAGACTTTAGCTGTAATGTACATAAACAGTTGTATCCTGGTAAAAGTTGGAGTTTGTGATTGCCCAAAATAATCGTTCATTTGATCATGAATTTTTTTAAACTATAATTTAAATTTGCCCTACTCTTAATCTCATTATTTGGCATTTAATTATTTATTCCTTTTTGAAAACCCAGCCACAGATTTTCACTTGATAGTTTCATTGTTGGCCAAAGTATAAAAGACTAGTAAAAAGTTTTGTTCTTTCCGAGCCTGTGATATCTGACATTTTGTCCTTTAAGTAATTAATTATGATTTAACCAGAGTGATTTGACCTCGGGCCTTTAATTAATAGTTATTTATTTTTAATAGAATTGCTACCACCATGGATCAAGGAAGATGAACATGAAAATAAGATCTTAAGAAAGCTTGCTCATTGCTAATTCGATAATTTCTTATAGTTCACTTTGTTGTTGCCTCTCTTTTAAACAGAGCCAGCTATAAAGAGAGTATTCTTAGGTGACTAAAAACATGTCTTTTACATACTTTAAAAAAGTCACTGATGTCTAAAAGGTTTAATGACCCCAGTTCAGAGAATCCCAAAGTATTGCTCAGTCTGAAGGATATTCTTAGAGGTGGAAAGAAAGGAAATTGTGCTGATCAAGAAGCAAGTGAAAGTCTCAGAGTGAAAAATCTGTAGCAAGTTGAATCGTCAATCACTCTTCAAGGTCTATTTCTTCCTATTGGATTTTCTTCTTTCGGCCTCGTGACACAGTCAGTGAAGGATCGTGATTTCATACAATTAATTTCACGACTATAAGTACTGAAAAAAGAGAGGTTATTAAAACTTGGGAGACTTCTGAGTTCTAGTAAAACCATTAAGAAGGAACTAATGTGATAATAAAATGAAAAGCAATTCAAAACTTATCAGCCTAATAAAGAATATTACCAGATATCTTGCCATAATAAAAATCTTCGAAAATGAAACAAAGGGAAAAAAAA
>NW_011888971.1:1724420-1743558 GCF_000151845.1 Pteropus vampyrus | reverse complement strand
TGAATTTTTTTAAACTATAATTTAAATTTGCCCTACTCTTAATCTCATTATTTGGCATTTAATTATTTATTCCTTTTTGAAAACCCAGCCACAGATTTTCACTTGATAGTTTCATTGTTGGCCAAAGTATAAAAGACTAGTAAAAAGTTTTGTTCTTTCCGAGCCTGTGATATCTGACATTTTGTCCTTTAAGTAATTAATTATGATTTAACCAGAGTGATTTGACCTCGGGCCTTTAATTAATAGTTATTTATTTTTAATAGAATTGCTACCACCATGGATCAAGGAAGATGAACATGAAAATAAGATCTTAAGAAAGCTTGCTCATTGCTAATTCGATAATTTCTTATAGTTCACTTTGTTGTTGCCTCTCTTTTAAACAGAGCCAGCTATAAAGAGAGTATTCTTAGGTGACTAAAAACATGTCTTTTACATACTTTAAAAAAGTCACTGATGTCTAAAAGGTTTAATGACCCCAGTTCAGAGAATCCCAAAGTATTGCTCAGTCTGAAGGATATTCTTAGAGGTGGAAAGAAAGGAAATTGTGCTGATCAAGAAGCAAGTGAAAGTCTCAGAGTGAAAAATCTGTAGCAAGTTGAATCGTCAATCACTCTTCAAGGTCTATTTCTTCCTATTGGATTTTCTTCTTTCGGCCTCGTGACACAGTCAGTGAAGGATCGTGATTTCATACAATTAATTTCACGACTATAAGTACTGAAAAAAGAGAGGTTATTAAAACTTGGGAGACTTCTGAGTTCTAGTAAAACCATTAAGAAGGAACTAATGTGATAATAAAATGAAAAGCAATTCAAAACTTATCAGCCTAATAAAGAATATTACCAGATATCTTGCCATAATAAAAATCTTCGAAAATGAAACAAAGGGAAAAAAAACGATCAGCTCAGATTAACAATCTGTTGTGATGGGCTCGGCTCTCATTAAATCAGCCATGATATCTCAAAGAGGATGTTTAATTATCGGGTGATTTGTAACCAGATTCATGGGAGAGTTACAGAGGAACTGTGAGCATTTGGCATCAACACTAGACATACAAAGTCTAGCCACAAAGATGTGCATCTTTTGGTACTCAGCTTTTCTGTGATGTAGTTATAAGCCGTTCTTTCCTCTGCAAGGCAACGAACCACTCGTATGCTGCACTGAAATAATCCCGCCATCTTTCCAAGAAGCACAAAGTATTCCATCTATATTGAAGGCAGTTTGATGTCAAGGAATGCTTTGTAGCAGATGGCAATATGCACCCTCCATTTTTACAGTCTTGAAAGAGAAAGGCGATTAAGTGTTCAAACTTGGACTCTAATTCCTTCTTACGGAAGAAAGGCTGGCTTTCCCCTGAGTGGACTTATGCTCGTTCTGCCTTGTTTCCACACGGCCTTTCAGAGCACACAGTGCACACACATTTCACAACCAGCAGGAAGCATAAGATGAACCATCAAGAAAGTAACCAGAATCACAGCAATGCCAGGTGCTCTCTCCTGCTCAGCACGTCTGCTCTCACCTCAGCATCCCTTACGGATTTCTCAGCAGCCTTCTGTCCCTGGCTTGTTTCCTTCTCCCTCATGTCCTTTCTTCAAGGATCTGCTCCTTCTAGCAACCTCGAGTTGCTTCTGGGTGTCCAGCAAAGTCTTGAAAATCTCACTGGTTTAGATTCTTCTCTCTGCCAAAAACAAAACAAAACAAAACAAAACAAAACAAAACAAAACAAAACAAAAAACCCATGCTTATAGATGGTGAGCTTTCCTGTAATAGTCTCCAGTAATTATAAAATTGGAATCACCTCCTTCCTTCATGTTAGATGAGAGGTAACCGAGAAGCGATGTGCTCCAGGCTGTACAAAAAGTGGCTGACTGGCACGCAGGTGTTCTTGGACCTTGCCATGTGCCTGGTAAGCTAATTCACACTAGGCTGGTAGAAGCCAATGCTGGTGCATTGTCAAGTCTGTAATATGTTTTGCAGAAGTATATAAAGCCATCGGATGAATCAATATGGTACGTCTTCTTGGAACATCATTCAACATTTTTTCAAAAAATTAAGTACTGTGCTGATTAAGCCATCGTCTCTCAGCTCCCCTTACCCTTGCGTGTTCAGTGTGGTGGTGGTGGGGCTGCTTTGCCGGCTATCCCTTTTTAGGCTCTGCCAAGAGGGGGCGCTAGAGGGTGGCTGCAAGGCAGGGGTGGGCAGGGAGGAAGGAGGGACCTACTTCTTCCCATATGCTCCCTGTTGCTGACCACCCAGACTGCCCGGTCACAGAGTCAGGTGTTCCAGTAGCAATGATTGCTTTCAGTTCCAGTCCACCTCTCCCTGCCACGGGCCCAGAACCAGTCTCACTGGCCTCTTAGAAGCACCCACAGTGGCCACCCCTGTCCCCTTCTCTGTGGGGCACCTCCTCTCTGCTTTCAGCATTTCAGTCTCTGTGAACATCAGTTACACTATTTGCATTGTTTAGGTTGCCAGTGCTTGGTTATCAATTTTTTATGTTAACTTCTCTGTTAAAAAAAAAAAAAAGAAAGGGCCAGACCATGACTGATACAAGTACTTCAATCAGTATTTGCTGTTATATTAAAATAATTATAAAAATCTGTGGGGTAGAACCAAAATTTATTTACATTTAAAAATAAAACTGAAAAACTTCTTCGAAGAGATGTCACATTTCTTTAGAAACTCGCCCTGTATTTCCTTCTGGACATCTTCCTTGTCTTCTGTTAAGGTTACCTTAGTGGGGAAGTTTTTGAAGCATAGACTTCATGAGTTATTCCCGAGGGCATATTAATGCCTTTGTTTAAACAGATGGAGGTGATGGTTTAGATGAGCGGATAACTTAGCGACTCTCCAGAAATGTCACCTATGAGCAAGTCAGAGTGTATCTTCAGAGATTAAAAGTGTGTGGCTTTAAATGATGCTATCCGAGCAATGGTCAGAAAATGGCCATGGGTTGGTTTCAGAAGCGGTTTTCCTGGGCTCTGTAAAATTCTAATAGAAAGCTGCAGCTCAAGCTGAGTTGCCTACCCCATATGGACCGGGGAGTTCATGCATGAATCAGAGCTTTAACCAGCCCTCGGAGATGGCATAAGTCACAACTTCTGATTTGAGCCAGAATTGAGCTAGCAGCTGTGGTTTGTTCTGTTCACTGATCAGTGAAGCTTCTGTTTCACATTGGAATACCCGTGCATATGCTTGGCAGGCTGATGGAGTCTTGTTTGCAACTCCCAGAGAAGACATAACCATGGAGCGTTACCTTTCTTGAATAGGCTCCCGATTTCTTTTCCAAGTAAATAAGGCAAGAGAACAGGAAGAGTGGAAACTCATTCTTGAGAGTGTATCCAAGCTCAAATCGTTCATAATGCAGTTTCGTATCAGGAGATAAATCAGTCTTGCATTTCTAAAGTCATAAACACAACGGGAACTAGTTATAAATGGGTACGTAGCCTCCTCGTTCTCCAAAGAGAAAACCGGGGCATGGAAGTGAGTTATGCTGTGGCCAAAAGTGAAGAACTCTCCAGTAATAGTTGGGTACGATGTGCGGAGTAGATTGGGATCAGTGGGGTGGGTTCAGGTCCAGGTCCATGGAGGTTATGGAATCTTTCTTCCATTGTGAAATGAGCAAAATTGAGTTAATATGAAAGACAGGATAGTCTTTATGGGACAGGAACTCCTAAAAGGGCAACCTGAGCATGGCGTGGAAGAGAAGAGGACCAACCCCACACCTCTGCCCCGTCAACGGTCAAAGGTCAAGAGCAGAGAGAATCCGCGATAGGAGAATTATCTATACAAAACATCAAGTCTTTTTACATGATACATCCCTAAGTCATAGGAGTGCAGAATGTGAAACTCTGACAAGCTAAACCTGGCTGCCTAACAGAGATACCCTTCTCTAGTTCCAGGTAATTCTTTGGACTCGATGGCTCATATCCTTTAAAATAACCAAGCCTAGAGTTAATTCACCCAAGAAACAAAAACTTGGACACAACACAGAATAAATCCACTTACTGAATTAAATTTTTAGAAATGAAAGCCATTTTCCCCAAAGTGTTTCAGGGTACCACGAGATGCTTCTGAGAAGTTCTGCAAATTTTACATCTTGTTTTCAGCTTTATTGGAACACACAGTTCTTTTTTCACCAGCATCTCTTAAAAGCCAGCGGAACTTGTATTTTGAAGATCAGTCTGGGAGATGGCCGAAGGTATTCCCACTCATATAGAAACACAAACAAATACTGGTATCTTCTTTTTGGGTGTAGTCTTTTTGACAGTTTGTTATTAAGTATCTCAATCTAAAGAAAATGAGTGTGATAATTATAAGGACTATTATTTTGGTATTCTGCTTTCCAGGCATATGGTAGGATTGGGCTTCCCTAGACTCTTGAAGTTGAGTATAGTCGTGTGACTTGATTTGGTCAATAAAACGTGGGCAGAAGCCTAAGATCTAGTTAGTGCACCAACTACCCCATTCACTTCTCCCTGCTGTAACAGATCTAGACGGTAGAGTCCTCGTCAGACTGTATTTAGTGAAGATGACATGGAGCAGAGCCCGCTCCTTGCTCCCCACCAGCCGATGCATCATGGGCATGTAACATAAGAGAGAAATTATTATTTTTTTTCTAGCCACGGAAACCGTGGAGTTGTTTCTTACTGTAGTGCAATTTAGCTTATTCTGACTGATGCAGAATTTGCTACCAGGAGCCGGGGCGCTAACATAGCAAGAAAATTATAATTCATCATTGGCATGAAGAAGGTTTTAGGCAGTGGAGAAATTATAAAATCTGGAGAGATGACAATCCATGTTACGTGGTGGCAGAAAATTTGGTTGAACTGTTGCCCACAGTAACTGGGAAGGCAGATTACATGCCTAATGAATTTGTAGCTCTAGAGAAGGAGGCAGAAAGACAGAATGTTAGTGATGGGTGTTGGTTTCTGTTGGCTGCATCTGACAAGGTATTATGAGACGATGTCAGAAGAGAATTTGGTGGATTCCAAGCAAGCGTTAATGGGAAATTTGAGGCTTTGCAATTTAAGAAAGACTGACTGATTTTAGATTCCAGGCAGCAGAAGATGAAATGGAGAGAGCCTTATGGTAATAAAAATAGCGTTAAACCTGAATCTTAGAGCAAAGGGCATGGCCTCTTGGCCTACTGTTAAAAACCATGCAATCGATTATATTTCCTTGGATCACACCCTTACCGAAACCTCTGCGAGGACTAAGGTGCACCAGGGTAAAGGTCCGAATAAGGTAAGTCTCGAAGGTATCGGTGGGTGTGACTGTTGGCAGATGGAGTTTTTTGGAATCAAATCGATGAGAGGCTAAATTGTGGCAAGAGACAGTTCCAAATTAATCACTAAAAGAGACCAAAATTATTAAAGACTTAAAAATGACCGTTGGGCCCAAACATTTAGGGCAAGAAGTAGGCTGAGGAATTGGGCCGATACCGTCTTCAGAATGTAAAGAGAAGCCAGGGACCCAGAATGAGGCTTCTGGCAGACAGTGCATTTAGGGACTACTGTCCCCCACACCCAGGGTAGGCCTCATGATAGTTGTCTAGGACATGTCAGAATTACAGAGACCAGTGCCTGCTGTACATCTCCTTTCCAAATAGGAGTGCTTGTTGGATTGTGTGTGCCCTGTTTTATCCTTGTAAATTGTGTGTGTGTGGGGATAGATAACTTGTCTTTTTCAGTTCATAAGTCTCTAGAACAAGAGGAGCCACATCCAGGACCAATTTAGTCATTGTGTGTCACCTTCTGTCATGGATGAATTGTGTCCCCCCAAATTCGAATGTTGAAGCCTTAACTCCTACTGAGACTATACTTGGAGAGATAGCCTTTAAAGAGGTGATTAAGGGTAAACGAGGTCATAAGGGTGGGGCCCCAATCCCACAGGGCTGGTGTCTTTAGAGGAAAAGATGCCAGGGACACACACACAGAGGAAAGCCCATGTGATGACACAGCAAGAAGGTGGCATCTGCAAGTCAAGGGGACAGGACTCGGGAGGAACCAACCCTGCGGACACCTCGATGGACCTCCAGCCTCCAGAACTGTGCGAATACATTTCTGTCGTTTAAGCTGCCCCGTCTGTGTTACGCCAGCCTGAGCAGAGTAATACGCCTCCTGATGAGAGACACCACGCATCCCCCAGAGGTACCTGATCCATGTGTGACTGATGGAACTTTTGAGTTGTCTCGGGGAAGGAATAAGTGAATTTTGGGAGAAAACTAAACTGATTGGCAACTTGAGAGGTGGATCTCAGTTATCATTAAGACTCTTCAGCTGTTCATCAATATTCTAGCACGGTAGGTGTGTCCTTCCATGACCCCTTGAAGATGGGCCTGGTCACGTGGCTCCCTTGGCCAATGAAATGTGAGCAGCAGTGACAGGCATTTCTTCTAGGCAGACTCTTTTAAGAACCAATGCATAATTTTCTGTCTCCCCTTTCCTCTGTCATTGCGTCTGTGATGTCCCAGGTGGTAGAGTGTCTGTCACCCTCTGTCCTGGAATGCAGGTGACATGAAGCAGAGTCCCAACCGATCTATAATAGTCATGAGCAAGGATGAGAAATAACGTTTGCAGCCATTGAGATTTGGGGACTGTTTATTATTGTAGCATAGCCTAGTCTATCTTGACTGAACTATTCAATAATAAAGGTAGGGAAAATTTCCAAAATTTTCATAGCATTTGTGTAATATGATCAATTAATTCAATATTTTGGAGTTTGTTTTTCATTAGATAAAGAAGTAGAGCTGACATCAGAGGATATCCATCAATCGCTGAGCTGTTCTTTCTATTCAGTGGCGATGCTATTGAATCACTGTTGGAAGAACACTTTAAGTTGTCAATAGCGGTAATGGATTCTCTTAAAACCGTTTATGCTTCTCCACTCAGCTGCCTCTAGTAAGGCAAGGGTTGCATGTAATCATCGGTCAGAGCAAGCCTGGGCCTCCAGCCCACGTCAGTTCCGTTCACTTGGTGCTACAACAGACGGGTGTGAACAGTTGACAGCACGAAGGCAGAGTTGTCCTTGAAGCTTTAGATCGTGTGTAGCCTAAATGTGAACCACAAACCAGAAATGGACCAGCAACCCGCAGGTTGTAAGTGTTTATAAAATCAAAATACAGCGAGTCCTCCCTTAACGCCGTCAATTGGTTATTGGAGCTGCAGCGAAACGACGTGTCGTGAAACCAGTTTTACCTTAGACTAGTTGATATAAACAAGAGTTAAGTTCCTGTGGCATCTCATCAGTGGCACAACGAAATGACATCGAAAGAAACAGCATGATTCAGAGACCTGCTGTATAGTGACCCGAGGATGTGCGTGCCTGCCGTTTTGAATAATGAGATTTACATTATCGTTACATGCAATTCCAATAACACATTGACAAACTCTAAGAATGTTGTCTGCTGTGCTGTTATCATAGGGAGTCAATAGGGTGAATTGTTGTCTGTTGTGTGCTTGGATATTCTCTAACAATCCTTCAGAAAGCAGAGTCTCGTGTGTGTGTGTGTGTGTGTGTGTGTGTGTGTCAGAGAGAGAAAGGGAGAGAGAGAGGAATTTTGAAGAAACTCTTAGAAAGGATTGCATATGAGGGAGAAGGTAGAATTTTAGTCTGAATCAAAGCATCGTCCCTTCAGGAAGCTGTCTTCTGCCACATTGGCTTAATCAATCATTTTGTGCAGTGTCATCTACAACTGATTGCCCCAAGCGGCCTTTGACCCAAACGGGGTCCTCCTCAGGATCTCTGGCCTTGGGCCAGTCTCTCTCTGGTGGCAGAAGTTGTAAAGGACGAAGCTTGGAGTTGCCGACAGAGGGATCTCACCCCTCTGGGACGTCTGTGTTGAGAGAGGGAGGAGGAAAGCAGGTGCGTAGAGGGTGCAGAGACAGAAAGAGGCCTGGCCGTGTTCAAGGCCTCGGCCTCATTTGCTCGTACCCATAACAGTCCAGTATCCTGTGTATCAGCTTCCTGGGGCTGCTGTAATGAAGTATCGCAGACTGGGTGGCTTAAAACAACAGAAACTTATTCTCTCAAAGTTCTGGAGACCAGAAGTCCAAGGTCAAGGTGTTTTCAAGATTTGGTCCTTCTGAGGGCTCTGAGAGAGAGAATCTGCCCCACGCCTCCCTCCCTGCTTCTGGCGACGGTTGGCAGTCTGTGGTGGTCCTCCAGCGTCTGCCTCTGCTATTACGTGGCCTCCTCCCTGTGACTCCTCATCGTCTTCTCCGTGCGTCTGTGTCTCTTCCCTTTTTATAAGGACACCAGCCATATTGGATTAGGGCTCCCCCTAATGACATCATCTTAACTTGATCACATCTGCAAAGACCCTCTTTTCAAAAAAGGTCACATTCACAGGTGCCAGGGACATAATTCAACCCCTCACATCTTGTAATATATTTTTTTTCCCTTAAGCTTCTTAGAAGTGATTTCTGTCTCTTGCCATTTCACTTGGATAATCCGAGAAGGCTCCCGAGGCAGAACTCGAGGGCCTGAAGGCAGAGTGAGTGTGAGGGACGGAACACTGAAGTGAGTTATAGAAGAATTAATCAGTGTCGGGGGGGAATATTGGATGGGGAGCGGAATTACGAAAATGGCTCAGAGAAGAGGTGAGTGCGGTTGCCTACAGTGTTGGCTCAACAGTAAGATGTGATTAGCGCTGTGGGAACTCTTGCAGAGCTTCGGGAGACAGAAATGCAGCTCAAAACTGGAGGCAAAAAGTGGAGGTGGCATTACGGACACATGTAACTGGGAAGATAGGAGACATTCGGTATCAAACAGAATCAGACATAATCATTGGTCTTTATGTGGAAATATCAGGAAGTACCAGGAAATTTCTCTTTATCACTCTCTAGAAATTAATGATAGCAGCAGTAATATTTTTAAAAAGGCACACTCAGCTGTATTCGAACATATTGGTGAATGGCCAATTTTCATACTGATATGACACAAATAATTACTGACATTAACCATAATATTACAGGGGTCGAAAGAAAGAAGGCACTTTTTGTCGGAACGGTTAGTAAAGGTCTCACGGAGGAATTAAAATATCAACTACATCTGATGAATCATGGTAGATACTAATCGCAGGTCTGGGGTTGCGAATCATGACTTGAAGCTGGACTTTTTAGGGCCAATGATATCAAACCGCAGTCGGAATGGTTACTGAAATTCAGATAGTGACCATTCGACGAAGGGCACCCATTCAGACTTCCAGTCTCTAGACAAGGGCGAGAATGGCAGCGAACTTACAGAATGTGCATTTTCTTCCCAAGCAGTCAAGGTACTCCCTTTTTAAACAATCTTTTTTTTTTTTTTTTTTAATTTGAAAATCAGAGAACAGTCAAATCGATCTCCAGAATTTATCAACCAAAGGCAGTAGGTACTTTAGCTCAATAAGATAAAGTACGTGGATTTGAAATTTAAGTAATCCTATATTAGAATTACACAAGACAGCCTTTAAATCTCAATCCAATAATTGTATTAACCAATGTTCCCCCGATAAACTTAAAAAAAAAAATCTCAATCCAGTTTCTATCTCATCTTTTGGGATATAAAGAGAGCCGTAGACTCCGAAAGGATGTAGATGAATTTAGGACATTAATCACCAAAAAGGACGGATAGGTGTTATTAAAAAGTATGCTAACAAATAGGTCAAGTTTCCTATTTCTAATTTGTTTTAAATTTCAGGAAGAAATAAAAAACAGAAAGAGAAGAAAAGGAAGAAAGCACAGTGTCTAGTTTGTCGATGCCCCTCTGGCATTTCGTAATGATTATGGTATCTTACTAATTAGTAGTTTCTTTTAAAAATATGAAACATTCAAGAATAAAAAGGGCACTTGGGTAACGTAGTTCTACCTCCCGCTCCCAACTCCCTAATTTTTCCTCAAGGGTACCCGTGATCACTGGTTTCATATGTATACACCTGCTGATATTCTGTGCAATTTATAGTATTCAAAAGGTAGCACACAGTATACGCTGATTTGAATTTTTTTTTTCACCCTGAAGATTAGTCCATGTGGATCCATGAAGCACACTGTGCCTTTTAAATCAGAAATGGACCTTTACCATATGGATGTATCATGATGTTTTTAATCTCACCATCAATATAGTTTAGGTTGTTTAGAATCTTTTGCTATTAGAAACAGTGAATTTTTCGATATATACATGACTTCATCCATGTGTGAATATACCCATAGGATAGATTCCTCAGAGATAAATGTGTCAGACAGGGGTCGGTCAGGAAACTAGAAGCCAGTCTGTAGTTCGGTGTCGGAGGTTTTAAAAATGGGAGTGAAGACTTACCCACCTTTGGCAGGTCTGGGACAGTGAAGATGGGGAAGAAATGAATGCAGTCTCAGCCAGAAGACCTGAGCGGGTGGTCCTTACAAGCCGACTAGGAAGCCGCTGCGGTTCCCAGGGACATCGCGAAGCTTTCACCAAGGACATGTGCAGTACAGGGAGCCTGGCTCTCTGGAGCCTGCCGGGAGCCTCTGTGCATCTCACCTTCCAGGGCGCCTGGCTCCACCTGTGACTGGAAGATAATGGGGGCTCCTCTCTCTGAGGGCGTCTCCTTGGAGGAGTGCTCGGAGTCACCAGGGATGGGGGTTCTGGGACATGGAGCCCCTTGCTTTTCTTTATGATGCGCAGACTTTAGAAGGAGCGGTGATGAAGCATTGAGAATAGAAAATCTGCTGTGAGCAGCGTGCAGAGAAGTGCTGCGAACCTCAAATTTTAATTGGCTTCTGCTTAATTGCCGCTCAGAGAGGTTGTACTAATTTACATCTCCAGCTGAGAGCGTGGAACAGTATTCATGAGAATGCCTCTTCCCTTACACTCTTGCCAATACGATGGGTTACACAAAAGTTTTATCTTTTAATACCGGGAAATAATATTCAATTGTAGTTTCTAACTTGTATTTTTAAATGATGCGATTGGGTGTTTTTCATAGTTTTAAAAGCTGTTTTTCCCCCCGTGACCTGTACGTTTATGTCCTTTGCTCGTTTTCATGTTATGTGGCTGCACTTTTTCTTATTGACTTGTAGGATCCCTTTGTCTTGGTGCTGCAAACATATATCGGTGTCGCTATTTATTTTTGCTATGCAGAAAATTTTAATATTCTTTTTTCAGATTTAAACAATCTTTTATTTATAGCTTTTGAATTTTATGTCATGCACAAGAAAGCCTTCCCCACTTTGAGAACATAAGGGAATTTGTCCATGTTTTCTTCGACAGTATTTACAGACTTTTGCAGATTTAAATCTTTGACCCATTTGTAATTTATTTTAGGATGATTAGTGTGGTGGGTATCCAAGTTAATATTTTTCACATGAACGAAAAGAAAGCGGAGGGTTCTAGAGTTCTTGCATTCTTTCTGATGATTTCTGGAAGTTACAGTTTCCAGACGCCTCACCCGTAGGTCCCATTGGGCGGGCACAGGACTGGGACAGACCTTTCGGGTCGTGGCTGCGTGGGAGGAAGGAGGGAGCCTGGCACGTTCACGGGAGGGAGTTAAGACTAGCCTGTGGACGAGAGGAAGACACGAGCCGGTCCGCGGCGGGGGTCACTCTGTGGAGACCCCTCAATGCCAGGCTATGGTGACGAGGAACAGGTTTGAGCGTAGGTCTGTGGTCATCATGTTATGGGAGGCTTGGCCTGCCAGAGGCTTGGAGAGGGCGCCTGGCAGAGCAGGGGAGCCTGAGGGAGGCGTGGTCACAGCGCCAGGCCCAGCCCGCCTCCTGCTGGCCGTTGCTCTGGGCTGCGTGGCTGGTGAGTTGTTGGAGCTGCTGCACCGACTGTGGCAGGTTTCAAAGCAGCACGCTCAGTAGCATCCCTGGGGACTGGTGTGCAGCTGCCGCTCCTGAGTGGACCCGTGAGAACTTGACATCAGACCAAGCGTCCCCATGAGGTGCTCGGGATGTGCTGGGCCATGGGTGAGTTTTCCATGAATCACCTCATTGAATCCTCACCTGCTGTGTGTAGAGGCTTAAAGAAATCCACTGACCGGTGCAGGTCACAAGGGTTGGAAATGGGGAAACTGGGCTGAGCGATTGCTCCATTCGAGTTGAACACGTACCTAGACGCTGGGATGTACAAAGAAGTAATCCCGAATCGTCGACGTACATTCTCGTCTTAGCAGGTGCCTGCCTGCCTGGATTTCAGGAGCTTCTCTGGGGAAACCCCCACCTCCCAGACCTCCTGTCCCGCTCTGTCCCAGGGAGACCATGGCCTTCGTGAGAGAGGGTTTAAAACTCAAGGCCGGGGCTGCAGGTTGTTCCTTTGTCCTTCACCTTCTCTGCAGGGCACATGAAGCAGAGATTCGATTAGTTTTCTGGAAAGCAGGAGGAGAAAAGGTGGCTTCCTTTAGTAATGTTTGCCCTTCACATTCACTTGCTCTTTTTGTGCGGTCATAAGAAGACCAAGGTTCTAAGATGGACCGTATTTACGTAAAAGGGAGGGGACACACCGTCTGAGCCCTTTGCTAGCAGACTGTCCCCCCACTCACAGTGGTCTCCCTGTGGTCTGGATGAGGGCGGCTACGTGGGCAGGCCACCTGGGCCGTCATAGAGGCTCCTGCTCGGAAGGGCTCTGTGCTCAGCTTAATGACCCGCTGACGCTTAGAATTCCTAATAGTTTTTAAACAAGGAAATTCTCATTTTCATTTGGTGCTGGGTCCCGCAAATGGAGTGGTTGTTCCTGCCTGTCACAGCGTGGCGAGGGGTACCTGTAGAAACTTGGGTTAGGACACTTTATTGACCGCCAGTTCCGCACCTGTGCCTTGGGGCTGGGTGATGAACTATCGGAAGCGCAGGTGCAAGGAGCGGGTTTGGATAAGGCTTTAGACAGGTCGCCACCCTCCGTCTTTCCACAGCCCCTCGCTAAGCTCTCTGCTGCTCCCTTTCTTGCTGTAAACAACTTGTAATTAAAGCAGCACAGCTGTTACTGAGAGGAACGAAGGGGCTGAGCTTGCGACTAGGACCTTTGCTCCAAACTTGCAGTTGTTTATCCTCCGAGGTTCTGTGAACCTGTCTCCCTGAGACTCAGGATGTCTTGTAATATATCGCACCTGCCCATTCACGCTAGAAGAGCCCCCGAGTGGATCCTGTTTCTCCTGACAGCCTGGCACCAACATAGCACTTAGGCAAGTGGGTGTTGAACTTGGTTCGTATTAAATCATTTTCAGAAGTCCAGAAGATCAAACATAAAATAAGCCCATACTTGTGGAAGCAGAGATGCCCCAGCTCCTGCCCCCCCTTCCCGCCTACCCCGTTCTCTTCCTTCCGCTAGCGTCCTAAAGAGCAAAGGTTAAAACTCTCGGCTTACATCCACGCGTGGTCCTCCAATGTTCTTCAGAATCCGAGCTTAAATCTGAATCATTCCAGCTCAGAGCAGTAACAAAAATCACAAGGGTGTGAACTCTGATCGAAGGTGTTGCAGATTATTGGAGTAGTTCAAGGCACTGTTTGGTTCCTTCTACTGGAAATGGCTTTTTAAAAAATTCTCTTTCTGTTATTATCTCTGACATTATCCTGCCGCACTCCAAAGAGCTTTCCCTGCAACTTTTATCCCAACTTTCCACGAAGTCAGACCTCTCAGCTAACCTCTCAGATGCTTGTTTTGGTAAACTGCTGAGGGTTTGTTGGTTTTCCCAGCTTCACTGAGATATAATTGACATTGTGTAACTTTAAGGTGTACGATGTGATGATTTGATATATTTACATGTTACAGAACGATGACCACATAGGGTTAATTGGCACCTCTATCACCTCACATGATTACCTTTTTTTGTGGTGAGGACGTTTAAAATTTATTCCCTTATTAATTATCAAGTATGGAATATCGACTATAGTTGACTACCATCAGCATGCTGTTTATCAGACCCCCAGAACGTGTTCATCTTATAACTGGAAGTTGGTACCCTTCCATGAGCATCCCCCATCCCCCTCTGTAGCTGGCAACCTTTCTACTCTTCGTTTCTCTGAGTTCGGCTTTTTAGATTCCACGTGTAAGTGAGATCACACAGCATTTGTCTTTCCGTGCCTGACTTATGTGCTTAGCATAATGCGCTCGAGGTCTGACGCTGCATCCATCCACCATGTTGTTGCAAATGACGGGATTTCCTTCTTTTCGTGGCTGACTAATATTCCCTTATATAAATATGTATTACATATATTGTATTGACTGATACAGTAAGAAAAATACTTCCAAGCCTCTGCTAACCGTGTGTGTGTGTGTGTGTTAGATTGTTTTCATATTTTGGCTATTGTAAATAATGCTGCAATAAGCATGAGAGTGCAGATATCTCTTTAAGATACCGATTTCATTTCCTTCGGCTATATACCCAGAAATGGAATTGCTGGATCATTAGGGAAGTTCTAGTTCTAATTTTTTGAGGAAACGCCATGCTGTTTCGCGCAGTGACTGTACCAGTTTTCATTCTCTCAGTGGGGTAGGGTCCTCATTTCCTCCACTCCCTCACCAACACTTGTTATCTCTTGCCTTTTTGATAATAGCCACCCTAACGGGTGTGAGGCGATAGCTCGTTGTGGTTTTGATTTGCATTTCCCTGGTGACTCGTGATGTTGAGTATCTTTACATGTACCCGTTGGCCGTTTGCATATCTTCCTTGGGAGAAAATCTGTTCAAGTCCTCTGCCCATTTTTGAAATTAGATATATTTTTTTGCTGTTGAATTGTATGAGTTCCTTATATATTTTGCATGTTAACCCCTTATCAGATAGATGGTTTGCAAACATTTTTTCCTACTCCAAATTGCTTTTTCATTTTTTTCTGATTGTTTCTTTTGCTGTGCAGAAGCTTTTTAGTTCACTGTAGTCTCACTTATTTATTTTTTCTTTTGTTGCTTGTGCTTTTGGTGTCATATTAAAAAGCCATTGCCGAGACAAGTGTCAAGGAGTTTTGTTCTTGTTTTTCTTGAGGAGTTTTCAGTCCTTATGTTTAAGTTCTTAATCCATTTGGAGTTAATTTTTCTGAGTGATGTAACATAGGGGCCCAATTTAATTCTTCTGCATGAGATTATCCAGTTTTCTCATGTCGTTTATTAATGAGATTATTCTTTCCTCATTGAGTATTCTTGGCTCTCTTGTCTCATATTAGTTGACCGTATCTGTCTAGGCTTTTTTTCTGGGCTCTCGATTCTGTCCCATTGGTCTATGCATAGATATATTTTTCATGCCAGTACCACACTGTTTTGATTACTATAGCTTTGTAATACAGTTTGAAATCAGAAAACATGATGCCTCTGGCTTTATTCTTCTTAAGATTCCTTTGGCTATTTGGGGTCTTTTGTGATTCTATATGAATTTTAAGATTGTTTTATTTTTATTTCTGTGAAAAATGCCATTGGAATTTTGATAGGGATTGCATTGAATCCGTGGATCACTTTGGGTAGTGTGGAATTTTAACAATATTCTTCCAATCCGTGAACATGGGATATCTTTCAATTTATTTGTATCTTCTTCAGTTTCTTTCATCAAGTCTTGTAGTTTTCGGTGTACAGATTTTACCTCATTGGTTAAGTTTATTTCTAGGTATTCTTTTAAGAAGTACAAACTGGCAGTTACAAAATAGTCATGGGGATATAAAGTACAGCACAGGGAATATAGTCAATAATATGGTAATAACCATGTATGGTATAAGATGGGTACTAGACTTATGGGGGGATCACTTTATAAGTTCTATAAATGTCTAACAACTATGCCGTATACCTTAAAGTATATAATGTTGAATGTCAACTGTAATTGAAAAATAAAAAAAATTAAAAAAAAATTTACTCCCAGATACTTTGATGCTATTGTAAATGAGATTGTTTATTCTTTTTTCAGATTTTTTTTCACTGGATAGAAATACAACTGATTTTTGTATGTTAATTTTGTATCATGCAACTTTACTGCATTTGTTTCTTAATTCTAAACATTTTTTGGTGTAGTCTTTGAGATTATCTATATATAAGGTCATATCATCTGCAAACAGATCATTTTGCTTCTTCCCTTCTATTTGCCTTTTCTTGTCTCGTTTTTACTCTCGAGATTTTTTTGGCTGTCATATACTGAGGAATAAAGAAGCTTTTCTCATATGTCTAGAGATCCTAGGCTGGTGGTTCATTTTAAGGACAGAGCACTGGAAAGATGATCGAGACTCTGATGGGACCTGTCAACTCTACGGTGAATGTGCAGGAACGGTCATGTCACTGGGGGCCTTCGCATCTCCTCATGTCAATGTCCGAGGATAATGCCCTTATGCTGCCGCTTCTCCTGGGATGTGCTTGTCTTTTACTGGAGTTTCTGAGCCTTACCTGTAGCCCTCTGATGCATGTCTTCTTACCGTATCCTTACATGGCACTAATCCCTCGTGGCCAAGTCACTTCCCTGATTATGTCCCAGAATTTGGGTGAGTCATTAGAAAGGTTCCATTTATCTGAGAATATTTTATTTTGCTCTTATTCTTGATGGGGTAAAATCCCAGGCTATTGTTATTTTTTTTGTTACTTCAACGGTATCATTCCATTGTCTCTTGACCTCCAATGCTGTCGAAGTCTGTGTCACTGTAATTATCATTCACGTTTCTGAATGTCTTGCACAGGAAGCACCGTCAGCCTCTGTTCTGGACTCTCTTTTCAAGGATTTTGCAGAGCAACAGGTCTTGTAAGGTGAAGATGGTGTCTGTCTCTGGAACAAGTGGCAGGTTTGCTTAGCACCTTGGAAGTTAGAGACCACGTCTAACCTCGGGGTCTTCAGCTGTCCTGGGTGCATTGAGATTCCCCCCTTTTGTGTTGGGAGATGTTTTGAGCCCAGCTTTGTCTTTTTCTGGCTTGGAACATAGGAAGTACCATTTAGACAAGACGTTTATGAAATTTAAGTAACTAATCACTTTCTGAACTATTCTTGAGTACTTATCACTTTTACATGATAGTGGAAATAATCCTGAAGTTGCAGTTGTTGTTGGCAATTTGCTGCTGAAGATTCCCATTTAACAACACCAATAGTAATTGTAGCAGACATTGTCTATATTTTTCTCCTCAATGTTTATTTCAGAGTACTTATGCTATTCGTTTTTTAAACTGAACTCTTGGGACTTTCAGATCAGAGGTGTCGCTCTTCCCAAAATTTTACAGTGATTATCAGTCCCATTTAACACTTCACGCGCTCCCCCTTTACCCCGTTCATGCTGGATGTGTTACATTTGCCATTTTACGACTGTTCACTTCTATAAACTGCCCTTTATTGCTGAAAGTTCTACATTGTAATTTGAAAAGTAAAGCACTAAAATGCCCATTTCTGAGTGATCTGCTAACTACCGGGCTGTAATTGTATTCAAAATTGATAGTTCAGCTAAAACTTTAACTATTTTATTCAACTTGAGAGGTATTTTCGTAGCTGATTATTTCTCCTTACGGCTTTACCTAGAGCTTTTATTTCACAGTTATGTTTTGTACCATGCTAGATATTTTTCCATCTATTTGCACAAAGCTAGATAAAAATGTTAACAAAGACATAAAAGTCATATGTTAAACCAGAAATCGTATTGAAATCAGAAATGATATACTGCATTATCTTACTTTTATTTTTTTTTTCTGAGATTTATTGTCATGGGAAAGATTCAACCCAAGAATATAATGGCTAATACAGTTATAATACCAAAATTTCACACACCTCAAATTATGAAGCTGAAACTTCTTTCATATGCTGACTGGAAATGAAAAGGTAAATACGTTCAGATAAATGACCTGCAGTAGAAAAGTAACCCCCAGCCGTCTAGACGAAATCTGTCTTGCCTGTTATCTGTGTGAGACTTGGGGCCTCTCCTGCTGAGGGTGGTTGCACCGTTGTACCCCCTCTTCCCTCACCGATTTCCCGAGGTACCCTTTGACCCAAGGGAAGTTGGGACACTATGTGTAGAGCAGGGAGGAAGTAAGTAGGAAAGAAAAAAAAAAAGGTAAATATCAGAAGCCAGAACATTACTATAAAAAACTGACCCACCCTTAAATGTATAGTAATAATTAATTTGCATTTTCAGTGGATTTTAAGCCCATATTACTGCTGGAACATTAAGGTGCAGTGATAGCTTGGCTAAGTGGTTGATGAGAAAAGTCACATATACTTATATAAATATAGAAAGAGCTATAGGCTATACATCTACCTATTGAGTTTCTTTGGGAGGATTTTGGAGGTTTTTCCACTTTCCATTTCACTCACTTTTTATTTAATTTTTAAAATTCATAATGAACATGTATTACTTCCTATCATCAGAAAAAAAAAAACCCCAAAACCCAAAATATAAAGCACGGATTAAGGAGGTGAGATTTTGCTCTTTATCCCTGGAGCTCACCTAAGGGTGGGTTGCTGTCGGAACCCCCTGGGGAGGGGGATAGGCTCTCCTGTCTCCCTGTCCCGCATCCCCATCACTACTGACGGTTTTCATTGCTTGAGTAGCTCAGGTCACGGCCAGACTTAAACCTGGCTACGATGGCATTCCGTAAGGGGTGCGCGGACAAGGCCTCGGCCACCCTGGACCCCAGTGCTTGATTTAAATTACGCAGCCGTCGGAGAATTCAGACGGCTTGCTGGACCCCGTAGCCACCTCCTGCCCATCTCCGATGGGTGCGGTCAGTGGGGACCTCGCCAGGGAAGACGATAATGGAGGAGAAATCCAGAGGACCGAATCGTCCTCCACCCTGACGTCCCTCCACGAAGGACTTCAGGGATGCACGGGGCGTTTGTTCTGGCGCGTGTAACCTTAGCTCAGGAATTTTTTTTTTGCACCGTCTGCTGCCTCAGTCATATACTGAAATGGACTGAATTCACGCTTTCAATTCTAGTCGGTCTTAATACACTTGCTAGACTTTGTGGTCCGGCCTAGCTCCCAAAACTGTGCCCAAACCAATCTGCGTGGCTAGCGGATAGAATGCTTTTTCTGACTTTAGTCGGTCAGGCTCCTCAAATGGGGGTACGGTGGTGAGTGTGGAGTCAGCCTCTTTCAACCACAGAGCTGAGAGGTGCAGGGTGGTTTGTAAACTTCTGGACTTTTGTGCCTTGAACACAGGGAGGAAATAGCAGATGTCTACTTCATACAGAGATGTTTTCTAAACAGTATGTCCCCTACAGATGGCTGGACCAGGTACTTGCAGA
>NW_011888971.1:1720469-1723150 GCF_000151845.1 Pteropus vampyrus | reverse complement strand
TGAACACAGGGAGGAAATAGCAGATGTCTACTTCATACAGAGATGTTTTCTAAACAGTATGTCCCCTACAGATGGCTGGACCAGGTACTTGCAGACTGCAGTGTTTTCATTTCTTTAGGAACTTCCTTCTTCATAACAAAGTGTGTAAATTTTATTTAGTTTTTCCTAGAACTGGGAGCAATTCTGGATAGCTCTGCTTCACAGGTTTGGATGTTGCATTTAGGTTGCTCAGTTCATAACAGCCGTACCCCGTCGTAGGCACTGGGTAAGTCTGTATTAGTTAGGGTAACACTTGCTGCTGTAACAAAGAGACCTCAGACTAGAGAAACTTATATTCGTGATTCGTTTCAGTTCTGAGGGGAGCCCTTCAGGTTGGTGGGTGGCTCTGCTCCATGTGGTCATTCAGGGACTTCGGCTGACAGTGGCTCTGCAGTTTCCAATGTGGGGCTTTCAAGGCCACCCTAATCTTGGCACTCGAGGCAACAGGAAAGAGAGAAACAACGTGGGGGGACACACGTAGTTTTCAGGAGTCAGGCCTGGAAGTGGCGCCCATCGCTTCTGCTCACCTTCCTTTCTCCCAGAAAGCGCCTGTCCGCGCCGTGAGGATGTGCGAAATTTGATGGGGACGATCAGCATGGGAGCCAAAGGCGGAGGAGCAGTAGGTCCTAAGGAACCCTGTTTCTGTCTCACACCCTGCACTGCCAGTTCCAGATCACCCCAACGCTAAGAACTCTAAGCTGGAAACACAGCGCCTCCCGTTATATGGCACATAACCATATTCCAACGTTTTTATTTCTTCCTTATATCTGTTTCTAATGAGCTGCTTCTTGTTATTAATGATGCTGCTAAATTTTATTGACCTCAGTACAGTTCCTGTTCATTCTCAATTTCTATTCCTTAGAGAAAAACAAATAAATTTAAACCTTTATTGAAGACTTATGATGTGCCAGGTTCGTGGTCCCATTACCTTTCTAATTTAATGACAACAGACCTGTAGAGAGGTATTATTATCTTCATTTTGCAGATGTGGACACTGAGGCTCAGAGAGCTTAGGAAGTGTCACTAAGATTGTGCATCAGCGGGGTAGAGCTGTATGTTGGTTAGGGTCACGCTTGTGGCTGAATAAGCATGCCTCAAAATTTCAGGACTGAGCACACAGACGTTGGTCTCTCACCCGTGGGACAGCCCAACTGGGGGTTCTTAGTTGGTGGGTGACTCTCGTCCCCAGGCTCCTTCCAGCTTGTGGACCTGCTGTTCTCTAAGACCTTAGAGTGCACAGAATCCACTTGGCTCCCACCCGAACTCATGCCTTCTCATGTTTCTGGAATTCTACCTTTTCCTATGAGTATGCACAGATGTGCTCTCATGCGGCGACTTTCATGTTTTCGTATTGCTTTGGTATGCTCTGCCGTTAACTGCATTTAAAAAACAAAGTTTGTAAAGCTTAATGTCAGATTTGTTTCCCAGTTTTTTACTTTAAAAAAGTAACAGAAGCAATGCGTTTTTCAGACTCTCAGATATTAGCCTTATATTTCCTGACAATGTCTGTTTTTTCTTTTTTTTCTCTGCTGCCCTTCTCATTTCCCACCTTGGGAGTTAGCGTCTGTAGGTGTTTTGACAGATGCCTGGTTCAGACAGGCCCACGCAGAGACCGCTCAGTGTTACTGCTCAGGCTACTAACGGTGCCTTAAGTGGAATCACCAAGACTCATCTCTCAAGTCACCGCTGGCCTTTTCAAGTTTGTCGGCTGCAGGTGGTGATGTTCTAGCACATCTGAAAGCTCTTTGAACCTTGTTCCACGTTTAGCTGCTTATGAAAATCCTAGACTGGTTAGGGGAAAAAAAAATTCTACCTTGTTTTAGGATCAAGACTTTGCAATGTCTGTAGTTCATTGTTACCAATTCTTTCTTAGTGCAAGATGAGGGGCTGAGATTTAATAACCACGGAGGATGAGTGACCAAGAGGATGAAAGGTTGAGGGGAACCCCACCGCAACGTGCGTGACCCCCACCAGTTAGCTCTACCCCAGGGCCACGTCTTCATTTTACTTGTTTTCTGGGTGCCTCCTCTCTGAGTCGCATTGTCAGTCACTGGCTTTCAAGAAATATGCCATTTCCCCAGACAGTTCATGAAGCTTGGCTGCTGAGCTGTCCGCAGCGCTGGATGGACACTGGGACCAGTGCCGGCCCTTGCACATCGGACTCACTACCCCTCCTGGCCCCATTGAAGCAGTAGTCACGTGGCCAGGGCCACGCCTTCCTTGGACACAGGCAGAGCTCAGGGCTTTGACTCCGCCCCTCCGTCCTGGCTCGTCTCTGAGTGTGCCCTGAGCCTAATGAGAGGCTGGCTGCTCCCGCCTGTAGAGAGCGTGGCCAGGTGCCCTGCCTTGCAGGGGCTTAGCGTAAGGTTGGTCTCTTGGGAAGGCTGCCTCCCTGGGCACTCTAAATATTGAACCGCTGGGTTGCTGAGGTTTGGACACGAGATATCTGACGACATAGACGGGCGTGTGCCGCTCAGCCTCTCCTCCTCTCTCTCTCTTTCTAGCTGTCCTGTAGAATGTGTTTTAAATTACGGTAATTACTGAATTTCCTAGATTCTACGATCTCACTGATTGTAAAGCACATTATCAATTTATAAAAGTATTTTTGCATGTGTAAGGAGTAAAACAAAATCCTACTGTTT
>NW_011888971.1:1717059-1719564 GCF_000151845.1 Pteropus vampyrus | reverse complement strand
CCCTCCTGGCCCCATTGAAGCAGCAGTCACGTGGCCAGGGCCACGCCTTCCTTGGACACAGGCAGAGCTCAGGGCTTTGACTCCGCCCCTCTGTCCTGGCTCGTCTCTGAGTGTGCCCTGAGCCTAATGAGAGGCTGGCTGCTCCCACCTGCAGAGAGCGTGGCCAGGTGCCCTGCCCTGCAGGGGCTTAGCGTAAGGTTGGTCTCTTGGGAAGGCTGCCTCCCTGGGCAGTCTAAATATTGAACCGCTGGGTTGCTGAGGTTTGGACACGAGATATCTGACGACATAGACGGGCGTGTGCCGCTCAGCCCCTCCTCCTCCCTCTCTCTCTTTCTAGCTGTCCTGTAGAATGTGTTTTAAATTACGGTAATTACTGAATTTCCTAGATTCTACGATCTCACTGATTGTAAAGCACATTATCAATTTATAAAAGTATTTTTGCATGTGTAAGGAGTAAAACAAAATCCTACTGTTTGAAATGTGTAATGTAACTGCAAACGCACTCCAAATTTTAGAAATGATAAAATGTGATGAAATAGTAAAATGTTTTAGCTCGAGAAAATGTGTTTGAAAAGAAGCTTTCTGCTCTGGACTCGACGGAGGCCAGCTCCTTGGGTAGGTGGAGAAGCATTTTCATTGTCCGGGTTGGTTATCCCTTTCCTGGCAGTGGTTTTGGGTCTGCAGGCAGAAGCCGGCGATTCATGCAGGGCCATTTGTGGCTGTAATTTCTTGCCGTTGTCTGTTCTGCTGTCCTCCTAGCTAGACTGCCAGAGAGCCCCTAGGGAGTGAATTTGCAGGAAGATAAATTCCCCTGTCCCTGACTACATTTGAATGCTATTGTGGAAACGGAATAGAATACAGATCACCCCCAAATTGAATTCTGTGTCCCTGCTCTAAGTAGAAAATTGCATATCAAATAATAGTTCCTAGTCTTGGCTCTGTCTAGACTCAAACCTTGCTCACAGTTTGTAATGTTCTTGGCCACTGAGGCACATGGAGTCCGTTTGCCCCAGTCATTTCAGGATCCCGGGCATTTTCACTGCCTACTGTCCACTCCTCCCCTCGAAGGTGCTGCAGTGGGCACACGGGTTTGGAGCTGCTTGTGCCTAGGGGCTGAGTCTCATCTCAGTAACCAATGTTTAGTGTTCGTAGCAGCATACAGTTGGCGCTCAGTAAATGTATGTTGGATGCATGAGTGCAGGGACAACCGGCTGGCATCGGGGCCTCTAAACGTCCTTCTTACTGGCTTTGGCCCTGGGAGGGAGCGCATGGCCTCTTTGTTTACGTAGGGCGTGTGGCTAAGATGTTAGCTAGTGTCTGGCTGGCGTTTTAGGTGTGCTGTTCTCCTTGACTAATCCCTCGCAAGGCCCCGTGTCTCCGTTTCCTCTAAGTACTAGCAAGTGCTGTGGGCCGCAGGAAGCTGGAGAGGCTGGTGGTGCCCTTGCGGCCGTGGCGGTCTGTTCCGCTCCCCAGTTCAGCAAACCAGGAATAAAGATGCCACTCACCAGTGAAAAGGCATGGACGCCAGCATTCGGTCCAGGGTCAATGCCAACTGTTGCCAGAGTGGGCGGCTTGTGGCCCGGGATTATCTGGGGATCATCAGGAATATACCAAAGATGGTCCCTTCAGTGGCCCAACAGCGGTTTTCACCGTTGGTACTTTACTCCACTGAGGCAGGAGCCTTCGATTTTCAAGAGCCCTAAGTAAAAGAAAACTTCTTGACAGGGACATGTGCGTGGGAACGGCACAAATCGGGTGTCAAAGAAATTAAAACACAACATCTAAATTTCATCCGGAGATAGCATTGCCAAGAGGAGCCTTTGCTAGCGTTCTGAGGTGCATGGGCATCCGCAGCCCCCTCCCCCGCCACCTCCCCTGGGCCTGGGGGGAGGGGCCTGAGCTGCTTGATTGGCAGCAGGCAGAACCTCAGATAAGAGGCCCGCCCTCTGATTTCCTCTCTGATTCTCATGGTTTGCTTAGGCGGTTCTCACTGCTTCCTCTAGAGTGGTTTTCCCTGGAGCGCTGTATTATGGAAATTGGAGGGGACATTTTTGGTTGTGACAATGACTGGGAGGGTTAACTAGCATTTTATGAGCATGGTCTAGGAGCAATGCGTGGGGCAGCACTACCCGTTGAAGAATTGCCCCATGTCCTGCTAGCCTTTCCAATGTCCTGTGGGACTTTATCAATGAAAAAACTCTTAACTCTGTTTCTCATATGCACAGGTGTGATGCACCCTAATTTTTCCAGGAAGGCAAGCCACCGTGGAGATCATTTTGCTTGGAACTTTACTGAGAGTTGGAAAGTCACTTATGGTGGTTGACGTACCAGTGTAGGCCACCTCTGTCCATCTGCCTCTGTGGCTTTTGTGTTCTTGAAGGTTCTGGAGACAGCAGTAAGCATTCAACTACTGCATGACATCCTCCAATATTGCTTTCCCTGAGCATTTCTGCGTTGAAATATGTGTACGTTTTATTACAAATTGATTTTCCCCTGTGATGATAG